>NC_046162.1:16689439-16786939 GCF_011064425.1 Rattus rattus | reverse complement strand
GCATCTCTTTTCCAGATGAAGTTATCTGAGGCACAGCAGATTTAAGAAACCTGACTAAGGTAGAGCGCTTGCCTAGGAAGCGCAAGGCCCTGGGTTCAGTCCCCAACTCCGAAAAAAAAAAAAAAAAAAAAAAAAAAAAAAAAGAAACCTGACTAAGGTCACACACTATAGAATCAGGATTTGATTCTAAGTAGCCAGGCTCCAAAATGACCTCCCCAGTCCAAGGGGGACATCAATACTAACCCTAACCCACACCATTCCAGACAAAGTGACAAGAAGGGTCACTCGTGACAGAAGGGTGAGGTAGTCACTCCCAGGAGTGTCAGAGTAATTGACATCTCATTGGCACCCTCGTTAATAGATTAATCCTGGGTAACAGGCAAGGTGACAATCAAGTGATGGTAAACCAGGCTGAGTCATTCCTTTAGATGTGACCACAAGGGACTCCACACCTGTCCCTTTGAACAGGACTTTCAAGTGCAAGGAACCAGCAACCAGGAACCTGGGCCACATACCCCACCCAGTGATGACACAGACTCCCTCTCTGACTCTCAGGGCCACCCGACAATATGGATGTCATTGACTCACACTGGGGTGGAATGTTGCACTTCAGAGCAGGCTAGGGTGGCAGGGGTCTCACAGAGTCTCCTAACACGTCTGCATGTCTTTGTGGTAGAACTGTGACTTTTGTTTTTTGCTTTTTAATGCAGTTATTGTTAATAGGAACTGTTTTGAGAGTCTTCCTGTGCACCTAGATTGGTCAGTAAGTGTCTACACTAATAACTGTAGCAGCCCAGCAGGGACTCCTAGACATTCAATATCAGCTCAATACATTTCACTTCTACTCCCGTCCCCCTGCCCCAACTCCTTGCCATCTCTCTTCCCCTGTCACAGACCCTGGGGACAGGACTTTGACCATAAGCCCCTGGAGATATGAGCTGTAGACAGACCATAAAATGCCTGGTCCAATTAATGCCTACATCCTGAGCCCCAAACTTATGCAAGCCCTGGAATTAAGGGTTACAGAAGGGCCCACCCTAAAGATGAGTAAATCTTTATTGTCCTAAACTTTATAGGTTATTAGGGAGGGTTAAGAAAACAGCCCAATCATTATAATTAGGAAGATTAAATAGGCCAGGGTATTTTCAGCCTCATTAGTCCTATTCAGGCCTCCTAATCCAACTTGTTTGTTTGTTTGTTTGTTTGTTTATAGAAACAGTCTTACTATTGTAGACCAGACTGATCTTGAATTTGCAAACCTCTGCTTTCAGCCTCTTGAGTGCTAGGATTAAAGGTGCTCTTCTGATCTAAAATTAATTGTGGAACATATAACTCAGTCCAATTAAAAAAAAACCAAGCAAAGAACAAAGAAATGAAAAATGGTAGCACTATAAATGGCAAAGCAGCAGAGTGGGTTCAAACACATTGGTCACTACAATAAACATAACTGAGTTAAATTCTCTAATCAAGGGACTGGGGAATCTAGTTCAAGTTGGTGGAGTGCTTGACTAGCATGCATAAAATCTGGTGGTTTCAGTTCTCAATCTTCATAACTTAAGCATGATGTTTCAAGGTTGTAATCTCAGGATTTGGAAGATGAAGGAAGGAGGAGAAGGAGTACAAGGCAATCTTTACCTATATCAAAAATTCAAGGGGTTGGGGATTTAGCTCAGCAGTAGAGCACTTGCCTAGGGAGTGCAAGGCCCTGGGTTCGGTTCCCAGCTCCGAAAAAAAAAAAAAAAAGAAAAAAAAATTCAAGGCCAGCCTGGGCTACATGAGACCCTATCTGTCCAAAGACAGATTTCCCTCCTTGGAACTCACAGAAATCCACTTGTATCTGCCTTTCAAGTATTGGTATTAAAGGTGTGTACTACAAACCTGGCTTGTATGACGTTTTAAGACCTACCTACAACTATGTGGTACAGGAAAGGAGCATAAAAGAACAGACAGTGACGTTCCAGGAAGCCGCCACTGAAAAGGGAAGTATAATCTGCACACCCCTAAAAACAGGACAGAGCATGACATCAGTATTACTATTGTGGTTACCCCTGACTGCACAGCCCAGGCACAGAGGCAATTGCCTTTAAAGCTTCTGTTTTAATTAGCCTGAGATAAGATATATCCTGGTAGACCTCCTCAGGGTACTCTGAAATACAGCCAGGGCTGAGAACAAGGAACTGAAACAGAGCGACTGTTAAAGCCAAGCAACAGGAATGAGAAAAAATTCCAAGTCTCCACCAGAAGGAAATCTTAAGAGAAAGCCACATACAGGTGGTGTTCAATAAATACCAGATTGATTAGCCAATTGACCGATACTTTCCCTACTAGGAACTTCTGTGTTAATTAGACAGTCAGTTCCCCCACACCCAGTTATTAATCCTTGGGAAGTCAACCCTCCACGGTGTGGGTTGTTGGAGCAGTAATTCCTGCTCTATTTTTAAGGCCTGAACTGTCTCTGCCCAGGGAAGGCCACCCACCTCCTGGCTTCCAGGCTTCCAGTTCTCATTACAGAGACACAAAGGTCAAGTCACGAATATAGTCTTGAAGGTTCCTATGGTATTTACAGGGCTCAAGCTAACTGTGGTGCCTCTGGCCATTAGAATGTCATTCTGAGTTAGAGTTAAGTCATCATGACCCAGTTGAGCTAGCAGAATAGTTCCAAAAAGAAGTAGTCACCCCTGTGTTTGCCACCAGGACTTAGTGGGTGTCACAGCCATATTCATTACAAATTCTCTTTAAAAAGAAATAAAAGGTCATTTATATCAATCATATTCCAGTCCCCCCTCTTAGGAGTATATAATTTTATTTAGTTTGACATTTTATTATTTTTATGTGTGTGGATGTTTTGCCTTACATGTACGACTATACACTACAAGTTTTCCTGGTAGTTAAGGAGGTCAGAAAACGGTGTTCGACCCTCCGGAACTGGAACTGCATAAGGTTGTGGACCACCATGTGGTACTAAGAACTGAACCCAGGTCTTCTGTGGTAATAACAGGTGTTCTTAACTGCTGAGCCATCTCTCTAGCCCACCATTTATATTTTTAATATATCTGTTTGTCTACATCCAAATGTTAATGACAAAATTGTGTTTTGTCTTTTTTGTTTGTTTGTTTTTGTTGCTGTTGTTAGTTGCTTTTGTTTTGAGAAGAGTTCTCCTCATGTGGCCTAGATTGGCCCTGAGCTCACCATCTCCCTGCCTTAGCCTCCCCAGTGCTGGGATTGCAGGCCCGCATCACCACACCTGGGTGCTGTTTGTGCATTCTTAAACCTACTAACATTCTCTCTTGCCTTTCATCCACTTGCTTTGCCTGCTCAGCAAATTGTATCCCCGTGAGGATACAATGTGTCTCTTAAAATAGCTCTTAAAATGACTTTTATCAGTCTGTCTCCTGACAGCCCTTGGGCTCTGCTTAGATGCCCCCATCTCCCCTTCCTTCTTATATTTCAGTAGCCTTCATTGTTACCCTGCTGTTTACTCTGCCCCATTCCTAGAGCAGGTCAGAGGCTGGATGGGGGTGGGGCACACTGCTCAGGTTTCAGTATTCCCTTTTCCAGGGAGAACTCTGCCCTCTTCTGCTCACCTCCAATCCCTAGCCTCTGATCTGACGGCTGCCCCCATCCCTTCATTCATGGTCCAATGAGCTACCACATAAACCCAAAGACCAAGATAAGATTGACTTATTCGAGACAATGTGTCAATGGGTGTGTCCCAGCCCAGAGGCTTTCCAGGGCTCCCCAAGTAAATCAGGGAGAAGGGAAAGGGCACTTTAAGCAGGAGACAGAGCCTGGGCAAAAGCCTTGTGGCTGGCTAGGAACAGCATGGTGACAGGATAGGCACTCACCCTATGCAGGGTGGTGTTGGCCAGCATCCCAGAAAAGTTAAACGTTGGGAAAATTGTCCTCACATGCAACAGTGACCATGCCTGCAGCAGGGACACGGACCATCTATTCCGTTAAAACAGGAGTGGCCAAGGCCAGTTGCAGGCATCCAGACCCCAAAAGGCCCTGTGGGCTGTGAGTTCTGGAGGCAACAGTGGGGACCCATGTCAGGGAGAACAGGGCAGCAGGAGGCCTCTCAGGCTTGGAAGGCTGTGACTAAAAACAGCAGAAAGAACAAAGCCCCGAGGCCAGTTCCCCATTCTGTTGCCTAGACAGGCTGAGGCAGGCGGGAGGGCATGGACGGTGCCAGGGAGGTCCCACACTGCCTACTGGGGTTGCTGTACCCTAGGAATGCCTCATCCCCTCAGCTTTGGGTAGTAACTGACACTGACAGGGTGTTAGCTGAGCTTCCTTCTCTCTCTGGAGGCTGGCCCTTGACAGTGCCTGTCTTTAGCAGTGCTTCCCTTCCCGTAGGCTCAGTGTCCTAGATCTCTTCATCAGCCAAAATGTTTTGCACAGAGATCTGGCCAGACTAGGACGTGGTGGCTCCTAAAGGCAATCTCAACACCTGGGAAACTCAGGCAGAAGAACTGTCAGGAGTCCCAAGCTAATCTGGGCTATGTAGTTAATTGGGGGTTAGCCTGGGCTACAGAATGAGTTTGAAACCAGCTTGGGATATATGTATATATGTATATATGTATATATATGTATATATGTATATGTATACAGATGTATAGATGTATAAATATATATCTATATAGATATTGAATTCAAGGATACTGTAAGCTACATAGTAAGTTGAGACCCTGCCTAAATACCCTTCCCCCAACCCTACAAATAAATAATTAAGTAATTAATTTAAAAATGGGACAGGGGCAGTACAAGAGTCTGAAGCTCTGGAGCCGACATTTGGCCACCTGGCTGGAGAGTCTCTGGACTGGGCTGCCACCATCCTCGGGCATGGGGGTGGGATTCCTCCTCCAGAACCCTTGGGCAGCAGCAGAGGCCTCCTGTGGGCTCGGGGTGGGGTGGTGCCTGTACATTCAGTCTCAGTGTTCACTCCTGGGGGGTGGGACCCGGCCCATGTGGTGGGTATGAGGTCAGAAGGGCACCTTACCATATTCCAGCCACGTTTACCCTTCTTTGGCAGGTGCAGGGAAGCGGTGGGCAGTTCACTATGCCCAAGACACCCAGTTTCTTAGAGGATGGGATGTTTTGCTGACAGGCCCTCCCTTAAATCATTCTCCTTCCATCTGTCATGCAGCAGTGGGTGCGAGCATGGTGGGGTGCGTGCATAGCCTACTTGAGTCTGCTGCCTGGCAGGCTTCTAGACTTAGCGCCATGTCCCTCTTAGCAGTGTGTGATGGCTACCTCCTCTGAGACTGGTCCAGAGCTGGACCTACCATACGGTCACTTTGCTGGTCCACCCAGTGGGGGTTGTAACACGACTCCTATTACTCAGCCGATGAAACCGAGGCTCAGAGATACAGAGTCATCTCCTCAAGGTCACACAGCTCTGGAGAGGCTTGAACTCATCCCCAGAGGACACCACACCCTGTTCTTAGATACCAAGATGGTCAGGGTGCCCCAAGATGTTCTTCTTGCGAGTCCCCTCCCTACACACAGGCTCCTCCCACGGGGGCAGGGCCATTGGTGATGGTTACTCTTGATTATAAACTTGACAAGACCTAGCATCATTTTGAAGACAAACTTTTGGGAGTACCTGGTGAGGAGTTTCTAGACTGGGTTAGCTGAGGTGGGAAGACCCATCCCATGGGATCCCAGATTGAAGGAAGAGGAGAAAGTGAACAGAGCACCAGCATTCACCCATCTCTGCACACTGAGGGTACAGGGTGTCCAGCTGCCTCACACTCTGGCCGACCCTGCCTCACTACAGACAGTTAGTTCCCTTAGAACTGTGAGGTAAACCCTCCCTCCCAAAAGTAGTGTCTGTCGGGAATTTTGTCAGGCTGTGGGTGTGTGTGTCGGGGGCAGGGGGCAGGACTGGAGGTGGGCATGTGAGACAAGTTCTACTTAAGACCGGCGACCTGGCCAGTCTGGAACTCATGGGGATCGCTCGTCAAGGTCAGTCTGACCCCAAAGCCAGGTCTTTTTTTTTTTTTAAGATTTATTTCTTTCATGTTGCTACACACTGTAGCTGTCCTCAGACACACCAGAAAAGAACATCAGATCTCATTACAGATGGTTGTGAGCCACCATGTGGTTGCTGGGATTAGAACTCAGGACCTTTGGAAGAGCAGTCAGTGCTCTTAACCACTGATCCATCTCTCCAGCCCCCAAAGCCAGGTCTTAAGGGTTTCACTCAGACACCTTTCCCCAGAAGACTTCATTGACGCACTCTGACCTGACAGCCTCACATACAGAACACAGATTGGGAGGGCTAAAGACCCAGTCTGACCCATCAGTCACATGGTCATACCTGTGTTTAACCTCATCTTATCTCCCCTACGTGACGCCAGCAACTGAGAGCCTGGAGTTGTCCAGGTCTCCTCCCTCTGCTTTGCTCTGCCCACGGGGATATCATGGCTTATTCCTGGGATTGTAGAAGGTGCGTCCTCCGCGTTCATATGCTTGTGTTCACACAGGGTCTCATGCAGCTTAGGCTGGCTTCAATCCTTCAGGAATGGTGGTGAACTTCTGACCCTCCTGCCTCCACACACATCCCAAGTGCCAGGATGACAGGCATATGTCACCGTGTCTGCTTTTACATAGCTCTGGGAATCAAACCTAAGGCCACCAGCAGCAGCAGCAGCAGCAGCAGCAGCAGCAGCAGCAGCAGCAGCAGCAGCAGCAGCAGCATCACCACCCTCATATGTTGACGGTCCCTCTGGTTCTCACCCTCTTCTCTGGGTTATTTGGTTTTCTCCTTAGCTAATACTCACTAATACTCTGTCATTCCTGTTCCAGTGAAGAAAGTGGCTCAGAGAGGTCAAGAACCCCCACTAAAGTTGCACAGGGTTCAAGCATGTACTCGACAGTACCTTCCTGCCAGTCTAGATGCTATCCTTACTGACCTGTACCAGCAAGCCTGACCCTGTCATTAGCTCAGGTGTGAACACCAACTTCCACACCTGAGCTAATGACAGCTTAGGAACCAGGGTGACAGGAGCAGCGGGGTTCACACCCTGCCCAGAACCCCTCGACCCATGTCATCTGCTAAAAGGCAAACAAACAGGGAGGGGGCATCTCTGTTCTCTGACAGGGATTTATGCTGCCCAAGCCCTTGGCTGCCTGGGCATAAAGGCCCTGACTTAGGGCTGCTGGGTCCCCTGAGCTTGGGAAGGCACTAACAGCCCTTGCCTGGGTACTTCTGCTCTGCTGGAACTTAGCTTTCCTAGCCTTTGCTCCACTGAAATACTTGGCAGGCAGGGAAACAGATTCAGAGTTTCACACCAGTGTAGCAAAACCAGGATGAGCAGCAAGGCTTCTGCTCCCTGGACCTGAGTTCTTATCCATCTTCCCCTAACGTTTCCTTCCCTGGGGACTGCACCTTCCCTCAGAAAGCAACGGAAGAGCCACAGAGAACACAGAATGCAGGGATAATTAGGGGGGCACTCCCTATGACGAGCAGTCACAAACACACAGACACACACAGACACACACACAGACACACACACACACACAGAGTTCTCACTACAAGGCTGGCTGGGCACAAGCCAGTGCTGCAGTTGTTTCTTGTAATCTACAGCTCTGGGGAGGCTGAGGCAGGACGATGGAGTCCAAGGCTAGGCTGAGTTACACAGTGGTTTTAAGGCAAACCTAAGCTACATAACAAAAGCCTGTCTGAAAAAAAAAAAAGGTAAGGAAAGGAGAAAGAGAGAGAGAGAGAGAGAGAGAGAGAGAGAGAGAGAGAGAGAGAGAGAGAGAGAAGAATAGGCACTAGGCTACCCTACTACCCTACCCCACAGTTAGGTCAGGAGCTAGTCCTCCAGCAAGGGAGAGTGTGCACCCTGGGCTAGGAAACCATGAAGTGTCTGGTCTCTACTCAGGGCTGGGTGACCACAAGAGACCTCTAAGGTGAGGTGCATGGCCAAGGCTGCCAGCCAAGGACTAAGTGGGGCTACCTAGACCAGGAGGAAGGCAGGACTCTGGTACTTAACCACCAGGTTCTCAGAGTCCCTGCAGGTGGAAAGGATGGAGATTCTTCTAATCCTCCCTTCCCGGCTCTCTTGGTTTTGCTGTTTGGCCCAAGCCAGGCTTTCCAGGCTAGAGGGCTGGGAGTGTGGGGGTGGGACCTGGCCCAGCTCCTGGGATGTGTGACTCTCCTCCTGGTGAGGACCACAGGGGCCTGACCCCTTGTGGGGCTGGCACGGAGTGTCCGATTGTGCAATACTCAAGAGAGCAGCCCAAGGACTGGATGGGACCCCATCTGGCTCTGACAGCCGGTTGGATCAGGCACAGAGGAACAGTATGAAGGGCCCTGCCCAGCTTTTGGGGTTGTGAAAGACTGAAAGACAGGGTTGATGAGGAGAAGGCTGGAGAGGGGAGGGGACCGCAGAACAAGGGAAGAAATTGCTCTGAGCTTCAAACAGCCCTGTCAGTGGCACCTCAGGAAAGCAGAATTTCTGAAATCATGAGCACATGCAGGCCACACTCCAGGCTGCAGTGGCTAGGGCACACTGTCTCAGTAGGTGGGTCTGGGTTGAAAGGCAGAAACAGTCAGTGGGAAAGCTCTGGGTAGAAGCTCCTGTTTTGCCTCCGTCTGGAGTCTGGGGAGTGGGGAGGATCTGTTCCTGGGCCAGTGGAGGAGCACAGCTAGGTGCTGAGCCTCTCTGCCAGGTGAGCTGTAAAGTTTGTCACTTCTCATCTGCCTAAAGTTCTTTGGAGCGACCACCCCCCTACTTCCTCTGGAGGGGTGCCAAGTCAGAGAAACGAATTTCACCCCTCCCTCAATCTCAGCAACTTCACCAGTCTCCCCCAAACCGGTTATTAAACGAATGAATACATTAGGCTTATCAAAACCGACGTGGGCTGTCTCTATCCAGACACATCAAGACATGTCATTCGCTTCTCGGGCGGCCCTGAGAACCCAGGGATCGCAGACGCGGCCAGTTTCGGGGATAGGGGGGTGGGGAAGCGCCAGGAGCCACACCCCTGAAAAATCACGCAGTGAGAAATTGGCCTGTCCCCACCCAGCCGGGCTGAGCGGGAGTCTAGAGAGCTTGAGAATGTCTTAGCATGGGCCCTGGGGGCCCCAGGACCCACCGTGGCCTCCGAGGGCTCCAGCGCAGGCAGGCAGGTGCAGCCGGGGACAGGTGGCTCACCCTCGAGCCACCATGTCTCACAGCCCAGCGCCAGCAGCAGCAGCAGCACCTGCGCGGTCTACAATTCCCGCAGGGGATCGTCCTACACACAACTTATTTTCCGAGTCCCAGGGTGGAAACACGACATTTCATGACCGAGATTCCAGGTTCAGGACAATTCCCCAGCTTGGTGTACAGTCAGTGCCTTGTACTTCTTACTCAAGTCCCCACCATCTAGGCCCCCGAAGTAGCGCATCATGGGGCTCTAGAGTCCCTCCTGTCACTCTTGGTGCCCGCCTCACCGGTTCTACTCCAGCAGGGCAGAACTTTCCAGTTAGAGAGGAACCTCCGCAGAGCGTCCCCACGCATCCGCACTCAAGGCTCAGCTCTAGGTCTCCCTCATCCTAGCTCAGGACGCCCCCTCACCTCCGCGTCTGCACCGTTGGGCTGTATTTGCCTTTGTTTTTCTTCCTGAAGAGCGAGTGCATGGTGGCGCTGGGGACGGAGGGACCTGGAACGCGGCTACGGGCCCGGCGCGCACCGAAAGCGGGCGGCGGGCTCAGGTGAAAAGCGGCGGCGGAGGCGGCAGCGGCGCGCGGAGCCCCTTGTGCCGCGGCACTGGGTCACTACAGGAACAGGGCGGGGCGATCGCCGGCCACTTGCTTGCCTGCCGCACCCCGGGAAGGTGGCGCTTACCTTGCAGGCGGGGCTTCGGACGCACTCCCCGAGTCCCTGCCGGACACCGCCCCCGTTGCCCGGTACTGCAGAGGCTGCGCAGCCTGTCGCCAGAACCTGGCCGACCGGGCCACCTGCGCCAGGCCTCAGAGGCCGCGCCCATGGTGCACATAGAACCTGGCGCGCCCCCTGGCTGAAGGGTTTACCTGGGCAATCCCAAAACACCATGACACTCCTCTTGTGATGACCCACAGGTGGGACCTCAGACAGTTGTGGGAGACCAGAAGTGGTAGTGGGGGTCAACAAATCACACTCAAGGTGGGGGCACCGGGACTGGCGATGGCCACAGCAACGTATGGGAATGAATTTGATTCTTGTGGCCACCTATGGTGGACTTCTCTGAGAGTTGCTTTACTTACTGCCCTTTGCCTCAGTTTCCCTCCTTGGCCAAGGGAAGATAATGACGACCCCCATCCGGAAGGGTTGTAGGAGATTCCTGTAGCCAATTCACCAAAGAGCTTGGCACACAGTGGCAGGAAGCAGCTTTGAAGGACATAAATATCCCTTGAGACGTTCATAACCCCAGGCCCTGGCATGATAGCGACTTCATGGTGGATCATAAAAGCTGTTTAGTTCTGGCTGAGAATAGCAATGTTGCGTAATCCCGCCCGCATGTTCTGGAGTGAGGTTGCACTGGGGGTAGAAGAATGAGGGAAACATGGAGTTTTATCCCATTCAGATCTGTACCCGCATGGCAGGAGCTCACAGCAAAGGACACATCTCTGGTTTTGTTGGCTACTGGGAAACTGTGACTGGGTAGGAGTTAGAGTGAGAGAGAGCCGAGAGGACTCAGTGCCACCCTGGGGTGGGGGACCGGGGTGGGGTGGGGAGGTGGTAACTCATCTCGGAGGAGGCACGCTGGAGAGACAGCCAAAGGGCTTACAGTTCAGGTAGGGGAGACGAGATCTTGAGAGTGGAAAGGGACAGACAGCTGTGGGACTTGCTCACACCGTCTAGAGAATGGGGAACCAAGTTCAGCTGTCTGACTTCAGCCTCTGTCCCAGGGGTTTAAAATAAGGAGGTCCTGTTCAGGGGTGTGGCTCAGTAGCTAAGAGAACAACACTGCTCCTGAGAGGACCCTGTTAGTTCCCGGAACCTGCTAGGCAGTTCCAGCACCAGGGTATCCGATGCCTTCTTCTGGACTCTTCACGCATCTGCTTTCATGGGCACATACCCACACACATGCACACAATTTAAAAAATGTATACTATATATGTATATATCTAAATTATAAATAACTGTCGAGGGGTTTGAAGAGATGGCTCAGTGGTTAAGAGCACTGACTGCTCTTCCAGAGGTCCTGAGTTCAAATCCCAGCAACCACATGGTGGCTCACGACCATCTGTGATGAGATCTGATGCCCTCTTCTGGTGTGTCTGAAGACAGCGACAGTGTACTTACATAAATAAAATAAATTAAAAAAAAAACTGTTGAAGTTAAGACAAGAAGTGCAGAGCCTGAGAGTTGGTGAGCACGGATACCTGCACAGTGTGTTTTTGTATACATAGAAGGCTTCTGGAAGGATCCATGAGAAACTGTTCACCTTGACTCCCTCAGAGGAAGAAAGAGACTTCACTGGGGAAGGAGGGGAAGTAGCCAGGATAGACTGGCATTTGGATCTTTCCTCCGTCTCTTTGCGGCTCTGGGGAACAGTGAGAGAGTCCTTCCGCCTCTCTGGCGTTCAGTTTCCCCCATCAGTGAAGTGGATAGAGAGGCAGCGTCACCAGCACGGGATGAGATAGTGAGCCCCTGGCACAGCCTGATTGTGAGTAGACAGAGCTCAGGGAAAGCAGGGATGCGTGTGTGTGTGTGTGTGTGTGTGTGTGTGTGTGTGTGTGTCCTTTGCTACACTCTGTCAGCTCATTGGATGCCAGGGACAGCTCTGACTAAAACTGCAAACACTCAAATCCTTTTCTCAACAACTCCTGGGTGGGTATGAAGTGGTGCTGGGGAAGTGATATGGACCGGGAGCTGCAGGCCAGTCAGTTTGGGGCATTGCAGAAAAAACAACACTAAAATTACCTTAGGGTTTCATGCCTGATGATCTGCTCTGAGTGCTCCCTGTGAGGTGAAGCCCTTAGACTCTCTGCTTAAGAGGGACCCAGTAGCCTTTTCTCTTGGGAAGGGAGCCATATTCTGAAAGCCACAGTGCCTGACTGGTTTGTGGCCACCAGATGCAAGTGCCCAAAGCTAGACACCCCTATCTCTACCCCGAATAACTTCTACTCCCAGGCTCAGGGCAACTGGGCCTGGTGCCCACGGACTCGGCTGGGCCGGGCCCAGGAGTGTTGGAGGGAATTAACAGATTAGGGGAGGAATTCCACTTGGCCTTCAATCAATTTCTCACTCCATGTTCTAAGAGTGTCAGCCCAGGGCTCATGCAGCTGTGTGTGCACGCACGGGTATGTGTGCACGTGTGTGTGCACATGTGTTCCACACGCAGCTGTGGGCAGGCAGGATGGGGTCGGGGATCTGCCCTCACTCGTACATCCTCTGGGGGCCAGATGGGGTTAGTGCAGCTCTGCCAAGCTGTCTTTTGCCAAGTGACTCATCCCCTCTGCTGTGGCGGGGGCGGGGAGGCCAGCACGGGAGGATTGCGTAGGTAGGGACTTGTTCCAGGATGGTCAAACCTTTCTGAGGAGGCACCTGCAGAGCCATGCGGTGCCCAGCAACCAGTGACCCTTGGCCTCTCATACCTGTCTCTTTCCAAAGCTGGAAGGAGGGCCCTGTTTCGTTGTTGCAAGGGTCACCCACACCCTCTTTATGCTCAACATTTCCCCAGAAGTTGGAGAGGAATGTACACTCCAGGCTCCCTCACTCTGAACCAGTTTGAAACAGGAAGAACAGCATTCTCTCAGCCCAGGAACAGAGGGGCCCTGCTTACAGGACCAGGATGGAGTCTTCTCCTCCCAGGGTGGAGGCCCAGCTTGATCCTCTCATGGCTGGACCCTCTCTCCTCTCCCATATGGCTCCACCTTCCCCTGAGGAATAGATCCCAGCCAGGCATGGTGCCACAGACCTGTCACTTCAGCTGAGACTGAGGCAGAAGGATTAAAACTTCAAGGCCTGCCTCAGCTCCAGAGTAAGTTCAAGGCTAGCCCAAGTAACTTATCAAGGCTAGCCCGGGTGACTTAATAAGACCCTGTCACCGAACAAAAATCGTAAGAGCTGGGGTGGTGCTCAGCTTGCTTGGCGAGACCCTACGTTCAAGTTCATGTTTCTTTCCCTGGGAGTGTGGCTGAATTTTATCAGCACCACCCTCTACCCTCTGAGATAAGCAGCCAGATGGAAACGCTTTCCAGTGAGTAGCCAGCCACACTCTGGAACACTGAAGCAAGAGGTTTGGGGCTAACTGGAAAACACAGGTCAAAGCCAGCCTGGGATCGAGTCCTGGCTGTGTGATCTCACGGGTGGCTTAACTACCCTGACAGTTTCACCAAATACATGGGGGGACAGCCAGTGCTGTGCTCAGAGCTCACAGGACAGGAGGGGACTGGCCCAGCTTTGCCCTCTATTGTGTAACATATATTTACTTTTCGTTCGGGACAATTCTTGGGATGGAAAGTCGAGCTCACATGGGCTGACTCATACCTACCCCTGAGCTGGGGCCCCCAGAGCTCCCCATAGTTCACCCTTGGCAAGAGGGGATGCTGAGCTCTGGAAGCAGGCACAGAAGAGGGTCCAAGGTGACTCATCGAGTCTTCCTGCTCCTGAGTCACCCCTAGAGTATTTACTTCAGTCCCTCACCCACTGGGGCCCTGGCAGCCTCCCCCTGTCTGATGGGTACCCCACCCTGTGGTCACTTCAGGAAGGCAGGCTCCCATGACTCCCTGCTACCCTCCCTAGACTCAGGTATGCACCCAGGTATGAGTTGTGTTTGTTGCCAAAATATGGAGACAACTCCACTATGGTTGAATGGTGATTGCTCTGATCCCCGGGGCCCTGTCCCTGTCCCCATATGGCCTAGCTACCCAAAGCTCAGACACCTCATAGTAGGGCTATCCCTGAGCCTCTCACACTCACCATGAGGGCTTCTTTGCAAGGAAGTCACCCCATCAGGGCAGAGTGGTTCTAGGTGGGGCTAAACAGGCTCTGCCAGGCACAGCATCCCTGCGGGGCAGACTGCCCGGCCTCCCGTCCACGCCCAGCTGCTTCTTCCTGCCTGCTGCCTGCTCCTCTCCTTCTGGGCCATGCCAGGCTCATGAAGAGCAGACCAGTACAGCCGCATTCTTGGGCAAGTGTCTAGGGTGTGAATGACCCAAGGGCTGGTCAGGTCAGAAGGTCAGGGCCTTGTTCTCTCTGGTGCCCAAGTGATAGATGAGTCAGGCTACAAGGGGCAGAACAAGAAACCAAACCAGGTATTAGTTTGAAGCTCTTCTGGGGCTTAGCCACGCCCCCAGCTCTGTGGCTTCGGGGAGATAGTTCAATCTCCCTGACAAATGAGAAGAACTTGGGAGCTGAGATGCCAAGTCTGAGTTCTTTCATCTCCTTGTGGTGTGACCCTGAGCAAGTATCTCCAACTCTCTGAACCTCAGTTTTCATATCTGTAAAATGGGAGCATGCCAAAGATGTAAAATAAAGGCAGGTAATACAAAGTGCATCCTCACAGGGCCTTGACTAGAGCACCCAGATGCCTAACCCTGAGGGACATGATGGATGGGCCACTGCTCTGTACTTTTCAGCTACAACTGCCTGATCGTGACATGCCGCCCAAGTCCCCAGACACTCAGGACTAGGTGTTGGAGCAGCCCCTCGTTCCCACCACATCAACCACTTGCTGGACGAAGACTGTGTGATTGGTAATCTCACTGAGTGAATGAGTGTGGTCCCAGGGAAGATCCCCAGAGCACCGGGCAAGAGTTAGTAGTCCTGAGTCAGAATTATGGTGGAAGAGTAGTTTCTTTCTCCACCCATCCATCCGTCTGTCTGTCCATCTATCCATCCGTCCACCCAGTCACCCATCCACCCGCCCACCCGTCCATCTGAACACCTACCCACCCATTCACCCATCCATCCACTCACCCACCCACTCACCTACCCACTCACCAATCATCCATCCACTCACCCACTCACTCACTCACCCACCCACCTGTCCGTCTGTCTGTCCATCCATCCATCCATCCATCCATCCATCCATCCATCCATCCGTTCAATATTGACCTATTTATTTACAGGCAGGATCTCATGCACCCTGTTGGCCTGAGGCTCCCTTGGTAGGCTAGGCTAGCCCCAAGCTCATTATACAGCAGAAAATGACCTTGAATTTCTAATCCTTCTGCCTCTACCTTCTAAGTCTTGGAATTACGAGCACACCTGGTTCATGTGGTGCTAGGGATGGTACCTGGGATTTCTTCATGCTAGGTAGGCGTTCTGTCAACTGAGCCATATCCCCAACCCATCATATCACCTAATATTTACTGATCAGACAAGCGAAGTCCCAGCTCTTCAGGACGTGATATCAGGATGGAACCCTCAGAGGGCTTGCTGTGGAGAAGCAGGGTGAGGATAGGAGATGAAATAAGTTCAAGGTCTCCAAACAGAGCAGCCCAGCAGACAAAGGGACATTGCACGCAGATGCTACTGAGTGTGTGTGCACATGCGTGTGTGTGTGTGTGTGCGTGTGTGCAGGGCAGGGCTGGAACACTGTGGGGTGAGAGGAAGGAAGAACCTCAGTTATAGGCACCCAAGGTCCCTCATGTCCTGCATTACTGGCATTTCCATGGCAACCAGGCTTTCCTCACCTGTTGCTGGGGAAGGGAAGTGTACCCAGGGGCCCTAGTGCTTCCTTCATGTGCATGTAGTTAGCACCTGCTGTATGTCCGACCCAGGAGTTACGACAGCAAGTGATCGAGGCATGTCCTCGTGTGTAGGAGATGACGGAACAGTCAGTCATATTGTTTTCTCTGTGTTCATGCATTTATACATTCTGGCATGTTTGGGTACATATATGTATGCATGGGTGCATGTGTACAAATGTGTGTGCGCATGTGAAGGGAACCTCGGGTGTTCCTCAGGCACTGTTTACCTTGCCTCAGTTTCGGTTTCTTTGTTTTTGTTTTTTTGGTGTTTTTGGTTTTCGAGACAGGGTTTCTTTGTGTAGCCCTGGCTGTTCTGGAACTCACTCTGTAGATCAGGCTGGCCTTGAACTCAGAGGTCTACCTGCCTCTACTTACCAAGCTTTTGGTTTTGTTTGTTTTGTTTGTCATTTTTGGGGGGGGGTTGTTTTTGTTGAGATAGGGTTTCTCACTCTAGTTAGACCTAGTTAGAGCGATTTGGTTAGATGATCTTGTCAGCGAGCTCCAGGGAATCTGTCTTTGCCTCCCAGCTCCGGAACTACAAGTGTGCACCATCAGCCCCATTTAAAAACGTGCTGTATTTTTAGTTTATGTGAACAAGTGTTGGACTGTGTGTGTTTACATGTACCACAGGTGTGCCTGGTGCAAAAGAGGGCGCCCAGTCTC
The DNA here is from genome assembly GCF_011064425.1 of Rattus rattus. NCBI lineage: Eukaryota > Metazoa > Chordata > Mammalia > Rodentia > Muridae > Rattus > Rattus rattus. The sequence continues at coordinate 16,770,597 of NC_046162.1, read as the reverse complement.
TGGAACAGGGGTCTCAATCAGTTTCCATCTGCTCCATGGGTACAGGGAGATGAACCTGGGTCCTCTGCAAGAGCAGCACATAGTTCTTAACTGCTAAGCCATCCCCAGCTCCAACGTATAAATCCGGTCCTCATGCTTGCATGGCCCATATTTTACAGACTGAGCTGTGTTCCCAGTCCACCACTTTAAAAAAGAAAGAAAGAGAGAAGAGAAGATGGGAGGGGAGAGGGAGGGAGGAGAGAGAGAGGAGAGGAGGGAGAGGAGAGAGAGAGAGAGAGAGAGAGAGAGAGAGAGAGAGAGAGAGAGAGAGAGAGAGAGAGAGAGAGGTGCACAACTGCCAACCAGTCGAGGAGTGCCAATAAGCGAGCAGCAGGCGAGCAGCCCCCACAGCTGGACCCTGTGCAGGCGGAGAAAGAATCTGGGGGATATGACGTCACAAGGAAGGAAGCCTGTGATGTAGTGTGAGCAGAGGCGATTAAATTAAATACGCCTGCCAATCTGCCATGATCTGCCCATTAGGTCTCTGACCTTGTCCCTCTCTGCTGAGCTCAAACATTCCAGCCTGGGACCCTGTGGCCAAGCTCCCATCCACTGCTCTCCCAGCCTTTCTCGGGTCACAGACTCAAACTTAATCCCACAGACTGAAATCTTATCCCAGCCTGGGCCGAGGGCCCTGACTGATGAATCCACCCTCCCCCACCCCCAGCCCCACCCCCACCCCCACCCCCAGTCCCACCCCCACCCCCGTTCTGGACAAAGCTCCCTCCTCCCAGCCCTGGGTCTCCGCCCCATCCTTTCCTGTGGGCTGGCCAAGGGCCCGCCCCTGCTACTGTGTGGGAAGTGCCCTGTTCAGGAGCTTTCCCAACGGGGAGATGCTGGGGAGACCCTGGAGCTGCCAGATACTCCCTGGCTGGGATTATTTTCTTTCCAATTCTGAAGATTGAGCACAGGACTACATGAATGCAAGCGTCCTTCTGAGCTCCATCCTCAGCCCTTTAAAAAAAAAAATATATATATACTTATATATATAAAAATATAAAAATATATAAATATATATATTTATAGCTGGGCATAGTGACTCATACCTTTAACCCTAGCACTAGGGAGGCAGAGACAGGTGGGTCTTCTGTGAGTTCATGGCCAGCCTATCTAGTGAGTTCCAGGACAACCAGAACTATATAGTGAGACCCTGTCTCAAAATAAGTAAATGTATACAAATAAAATTTAAAATATATGTATTTACTTATTATTTATTTATATTTTGAGATAGACCCTCACTAAGTTCCCCCAGCTGGATTTGAACTCGCTCCATAGCCCTTGAACGTTCATCCTCCTGCTTCAGTCTCCAGCGTGGCTACATGGCTACGATTACAGGCCTGTGTCACCAGGCTGAATTGGGAGGCTGAAAGTCTGGCCGTTTATTTTGCTTATGTGGACGTGTCAAAGGTGTCTATTTGTGTAAACTTGCCCAGCTGTGTGCTGGGTGTTGTCACGTCGAGGAGCTCCGGAGAGTCAGCTGGTTGGTGGGGCTGAGGACTGAGGACCCTGGAGTCGGCTCCGTGGACATGAGAGACTCCATGATCTGCCCAAGCCTGTGAACAGAAAACCGCAGGGAGGGTGAGGACCCAGTCGACCTCTGCCCTGTCATCGTCACAGGCTCCGGTGTCTGCCCTGTGGGGGTGACCCTGCAGGAACGGGATTCTCCTTCCTCTGGCTGAAGGCTCTCCTCACTTTCCCCTTCATCCACTAAAGTTATCCATGTGGCATTTACCTGTGCTTCAGATCCTGGGCCTCGTCCCTTGCCTATTCTTCATTTCCAGCTTGCTGCAAGCTTCTAGGCTCCTCCTCCTTCCCAGCTCCCCTCTTCTTCTCTCCCTCCTCCCAGCCCCTCTTCCTTTCTTCTTGTTTTAGATTCTTCCTCCGTCCTCCCTGTTCTCAGGCCCTTCCTAGTCTCTTCATCCTCCCTATTCTCAGGTCTCCCCTCCCCCTCCCTCCTTCCTCTATCCTCCTTTCTCTTCTTTTCCCTCCTCCTCTTCCCCTCTTCCCTCCTCACTTGTTCACTAGCACAGCAGGCAGACGCTGGACAACCCCCAAGATCTGTGTTCTCACACAGTCTCTGAACAATCCGTTCTGTGCCGCCTCCCATGCTGATGGTCTCCCCCTGAGCCTGCTCCTGCCTCAGGACCTTTGTGCCTCCTCAGTCTCTGCTGACTCAGGTCTACCTTCCTCCTGATTTTTTTTTTTTTTTTAAGATTTATTTATTATATATAAGTACACTGTAGCTGTCTTCAGACACACCAGAAGAGGGCATCAGATCTCATTACAGATGGTTGTGAGGCACCATGTGGTTGCTGGGAATTGAACTCAGGACCTCTGGAAGAGCAGTCAGTGCTCTTAACTGCTGAGCCATCTCCTCCTGCTTTTTAACTGCCCCTATCAAGTGCACAGTGCAGCCTGATGCGCTGCAGAACTGGCCCCTTGTCTCTCTCTGAACCCAGTCCCAGATGTGCTATGCATTTCTTGACAACTTCCTAATGCCCAGCACCTGCCTCTCTCCCTCCACACTTAATGAAGTATCTTTGCCAGGAACACTGAGGTGAAAGCTGGTGCCCAACTCTTCCCTTCCTACTGATCTTGAGAGACAGGAAGTTTTCTCTCTCTTTTTCTGGGGAGCTTAGGGTGTGGCCAGGAGGGACAGAATCCCCTCCCCTCACCATGTTCTCTCTTCAAGCTTCATGGTCTGATCTAGGAGCGTAGAGGGAGGGGACCCCAGGACAGACTGAGTCTTGTTCCTGTTTTGGGGTGCAGGAGCACACGCCCAGCCTCAGCCTCTGTGCCTTATTTGTTTGCTCTCTCCCCACATGAAGCCTCTCTCTGCAGATGGCCTGGAGCTCCAGTGAGGCCAGAAACCAGCTCCATTCAGAGCCTGCAGAAGGATGGATTAGCTGACACCCACCTTTAGCCCAGTGGGGCCCATTCCAGCTTCCAGGCCTCTTGGGTTGTGAGACAGGAATTCGTGTTGTGTTTCAAGCCATAAGTTTGCTACTCATGACAGCAGTCCAGGAACCAGCATGGGGTGCTTTCCCCAGTCTGCAGAGATCCTGTGTCTGAGCCAGCAGGAACACTGGGGGGGGGGGCAGGCAGGGCAAAGGCCTTGGTGATGGTAGGGAGTAAAGAAAGGTCTCCTTTCTGCATTCTGTCTCTCACCATAGATACCCTCCAACATATTCACCCAGAGTGTAGGCAAGTAACCAGTGACCACCAGGACCCTTAGGGACACTGTGGACAGAGACACTTCCAAAACACACGCTGCCTCTGTCACTTCTGAGGTGTTTTCAAAACCCAAGAGCTGGGCACGATGGTGCACACCCCTTGCTGGAAGCTCAGGAGGCCGAGGCAGAGGAGTGTGAAATAGAGACTAGCTTTGCCTCACGGTCCAAGCTTGACTCCTCCCTGGCAGGCTGTCTGTCTGGATTATCTTGACATTATTCACATGCCTTTTATCCACCTGTAAAGGCCACACTGTGAGCTCCGATGCTTGTGCACAGGGGAGTGGAATGTGGCTTGTCCACAGTGGAGTATGACTCAGTCACAGAAAGGAAGGAAAGGTGATTGGGGACACTACACTTGCCCAGCAGCCTGGAAGGAGGCCCTAGGGGTCCGTCCCCAGCAATAGATGAAACAAAAAATTCTGTGGCAGCCCACAGCTATCATCTAAGCTCTCAGGAGGCTGAGGTGAGAGGATGTTTGGCTGATTAAGCTCAGGGCTAGCCTTGGTTGTATAGCAAGACTGTGTGAAGGGGACAGAGATGTAGGCACTATAGAGACGGCTCAGCACTTAGGGTGTGGGCTAATCTCACGGAGGACCCGAGTTCAATTCCTGGGGCACCTCTAACTCTAACTCCAGGGGATCCAAGGTCGCGGCGACTCTGCAGGATTTGTGCTCACGTGTGCACATAATTAAAAATAGAAAAATAAATTTTAGAGTGAAATGCAATGAAAGAGGAGACAATATGGCCACACATCTGTGAACAGAGGGGCAGAATTCCCTGGGGGGGTGGGTGGATCTATGACAGCATCCACGATGCCTACAGAGCCACCCAGCCCTGTGTGTCCCCCACCCCATACTGAGGCCCCTCCACTATTTAAAGTCTTCTCCCTTTTTTGTGAGCTTTGGCTCACAGGCGACTCTGGGTGGAGTCCGGAAGCCTTCGTGGAAATGCACAGACTTAGGGAGGGCTAGGGTTCAGAGTGGACAGGGCCTGACTGTGCAGGGCCCTGGAGCGGCTCCTCTAGACCCTGCTCCTGCCTTATCAAAGCTGCAGAGTGACTGGGAATACTGTGTGGTGTTGTCCAGGTTACAACCAGAACAGCTGTGCACAGAAGCCCCAACCATGACCTGGATGGCCCTAAAGGGTCCCCAACAACGAGGCCCTGAGCTGTGAGCTGAGAACTGGAGAAAGCACAGGTGGAGGACACCAGGGACAGATCCCATATCTGTCAGGAGCAGTGGGTGGGCGGTTGCTGGGGCAGGCTGAGAGGAGAGGCAGCCTCTTGAGGGTGAAAATGTGTGACGACATACTGCCACTCTGGTTACACAGCCTTTTGAATGCGCTGGAAGTTGTCGTACTGCAGAGAGATGGATGGCTGCAGTAAGCACTCTCATGTTATGTGTATTTTATTTCTGAGTGAGTGTGTGTGTGTGTGTGTGTGTGTGTGTGTGCATGTACGTGTGAGGATGCAGATGCTTGAGTGTGCAAACGCATAAGGAGACTAGGTGTCCTCCTTTTTCCTTTTTGTTTTTGAGACAGGGTTTACTGGCTAGTTGTATGTCAACTCAACGTAAGCCAAAGTCGTCTGAGAGGAGGGGACCTTGATTAAGAAAATGCCTCTGTTAGATCAGGCGGTAGGCAAGCCTGTAAGGCATTTTCTTTTTTTTTTTTTTTTTTTTTTTTTTTTTTTTTTTTTTTTTTTTTCTGGAGCTGGGGACCAACCCAGGGCCTTGTGCTTGCTAGGCAAGCGCTCTACCACTGAGCTAAATCCCCCAACCTGTAAGGCATTTTCTTAGTTAGTGATTGGTGGGGGGAGGGCCCAGCCTGTGCTGGGTGATGCTGTTCCTGGGCTGGTGGTCCTGGGTTTTATAAGAAGGCAGGCTGAGTAAGCCATGAGGAGCAAGCCAGTAAGCAGCACCCCTCTGTGGCCTCTGCATCAGCTCCTGCCTCCAGGTTCCTGCCCTGTTTGAGTTCCTGTGCTGATTTCCTTGGACGGTGGACAGTGATATGGAAGTATAAGCCAAAGAAACCCTTTCCTCTCCAACTTGCTGTAGGTCATGGTGTTTTGTCCGCCATAGCAATAGTAACTCTAACTAAGACGCAAGGTTTCTCCTGGAACTCACTCTGCAGACCAGGCGGGCCTCAAACTCAGAGATCTGCCTGCCTCTTCCTCCTGATTAATGGCATGCACTGCCACACCCAGCTAGGTGTCTTTTTGAGCACTCTCCACTATACCTTTTGAGGCAGGGTCACCCTTGAATCCTAAACTCACCAATTCTTTTATTGAGCTTGCTTTACGGATCGCCGTCCTCTGCACATGTGGTGGCCACACCTGCCTGGCACTCACATGCACACCAAGGAGCCCCGCCCCAGTAATCACTTGCTTGGCAAGTTACCCACCAAGCCATCTTCCCACACCCCCATCACTCATTTACTGTTTATGCCAATTTGTTTATGTTTTATTTTATTTATTTTTATTTTATGTGCATTGGTGATTGGCCTGCCTGCATGTCTGTGAAGGTCCCAGAGCCCCTGGAACTACACAGAGTTGTGAGTTACTATGTGGGTGCTGGGCATTGAACCCAGGTCCTCTGGAAGGACAGCCAGGGCTCTTTAACCACCGAGCCGTCTCTCCAGCCCCTCTACTTACTGTGGACGTTTGGTGGTATTTAACGTGTCCACAGTGTTCTCCTGCACCAGCTCCCTCAAGTCCCAAGCCCTTTCTTCACAGCAGCAGCTGTTTTGGGGTTAAGTTCATTTTTATCTGAAAGACTTTAGCGAGTGTATGGAACTCTGACTACAAATGAAACAGTGGGGTTCATTATGAAAACCGTGCTAGGTTGTGTGTGTGTGTGTGTGTGTGTGTGTGTGTGTGTGTGTGTGTGTATTTTGATATTATTAATTTGTGTCCCTTGCACTGGGGCAGGACGGAACTCTGTCCATGCACATGCACCCCTCTTTCCTCAGACTTCTCTGTATCCAACAAGTCACTCACACTTCTAGATTGGTCACATTTTCCCTAAGGTTTGGAGCAGAGGAGATTGTGACTTAACCATGGTGTTGGGAAAACACCAGATGGCGGTGCTAGGGTCACTGTGCTGATCCCCGGGGAGACCACTAAAGTCCCCTCACCGAATCAAGAAAGGATAAAACATCTGAGACTTAGGACCGAACAATAGCCCGTGGCTACTTGGGTTATCTTTTGCTGCCACCTTGTGGCAATACTTGGAATTTCGCCTCCTATTTCTGTACTTAATCTAGATGGGTTTAGAACATGCTGTCTGCGCCGTCCGGATAAGATCTTACCTGGGATGCCACCACGAATGGACGGCAACAATATCAGGGCCATTTCCTTTGTTCTTGCAGGGTGAAATGATAGTTGAGAGAATGGAGGGCTTATGGGAGTGAAGCTGATCCCTGGGCACCCTGGGAAACCTGGCAGGGTTTGGATGCTGCTGAAGTTAGAAGAATGGGAAAAAAAAAAAAAAAAAAAAAAGGGTGACCCTGTTCCTGACTATCTCGGCACTTTCACCATGCCTACCTTACCAAATAATAAGCATTACCTCATTTATTCTTTAAAATTTATTTTTATTATTTTAAATTATGTATATGTTTATGTTGAATACTGGTGCATGCTGAGGTCAGATAGCTGGATCCCCCTGGAACTGGGGTTAGAGGACGTTGTGAGCCGCTTGACCTGGGTGCTTGGAATTGAACTCCACTCCTCTCTAGTACCTGCTTCTATCTACTAAGCTGTCTCTCCAGCCTGCCTAATTTATTTATTTAATGTCGGAGGGCCCGACCTTTAGTGGACGCTCTGTAAAGGTGTGAAGAGTGAATAAACAATGCATTCAGAAGGGTTTGGGCTGAACCACTGCAGCTTTCGAGGAAAGATCAGGTGGAGAATGAGCTCAAGGCTAGGGGTTAGCCGGACGTTCACATCTGTAATTCCAACACTCCGGAGGTTGAGGTAGTATAGCCGTGACTGGTCTCCAGTATGAATTCCGCCTCAAAACAAACCGAACCAAAAACCAAAAAGTTCAGGTGCCGTAGGTTGAAGAAGAGGTTACTCAGCGAGGTAGCTGTGGATAGGGAAGTCGCGCTGTGTAACTCTGGGCAGGTTCCAGTGAATGGGGTGGGTGGGGGCGCGTCCTGGGGGGGCCGGGTCCTCATGGGGGCGGAGATTGGGCTGGGGGCGGAGCTTTGTTGATTCTGGGTGAATGTGGACAGGGTCAATATGGGTGGGGCCTTCTCGAGTCGTGGCCAATAGGGAGCACGGGTAAGGCTGAAGGCGTGACCAAGTGAGGGATGAGTAAAAGTGAGAGACAGGCTTAAGGCAGGGGGCAGAGTCTGGCTGGGGCGGGGTTGGGACTAGACCAATCAAGGAGCAAGATAATCTTGTGGGGGTGGTGCCAGGCCAGGCCAGACTCTCTCGCTGTCCCGGGTCCTGGAGCTCTCCAGGCCGGGCACGTCTGTCACTGCTCTGATCACTCTTCTGCCTGCCAGGCCACTGCTCATGTAAGAACGTGTAAGAGGCTGGGGCAAGACTGAAGTTATTGAGCTCCTGGTTCTGCTCTCCGGACAAGGCGCTTTCTGGGGATCTGGCGAGCTCAGCTCCCAGGTCAAGCAGGTGCCAGAGCACTGCGCTGTGTCTCCAGCAGTTCTGAGGGTGAGCGGAGCAGCGGGGCCTGCGCATGTATGCGTGTTTGAATAGCTTTGTGTGGGTGCGCGCTTGTGTGCACCTGGGGGAATAGAGTGTGCGTGTGGGGAGTTGCTGCAGGGAGCTGAGTGCCTGTGCAAAGTTCTCTGCTGCGTGTACAAGGGCTGTCCTGTGTGGGAGTGGGGTGCAGGTGAAACCTCCAGAAGGGTGCACGTGTCAGGGTATCATGGAGGAAAATGAAAGGGAGGGCAGGAACAAAAATGCTGGGGAGTGGGCATAGGGCAGGATGTCCGCGGCAAGTCATGGGGAGAATGTGTGAGGACAGTCGTGGGAATGTAAGAATTGCAAATGCGTGTGCCTGCTTGAGTGGGTGGCATCGAGGGTGCCTCTGAAAGAGTGGGGATGGGGAGACCGCATGAAGTGTTGCTTGCTCTGAGGGCTGAATGTTGGGGTGCAGGGGAGTGGACGGGTACCTGGTCTGGGTTAGCTGATAATCCTATCAGTTTCTTACTTTGAGGGCTGGGGCTGCCTGACACCTGGTAGGCAGTGCCCATGCTTCGTGTGGAGGGAACTGACGCCTCACCAGAAACTCTTTATTTCCAGCTTCTGTGTTCCCTCTGCCCGGGTGGTTTCTGAGTTTGAACATGGTGCAGAAATACCAGTCTCCTGTCCGGGTATACAAGTATCCATTTGAGCTGGTCATGGCGGTGAGTGACCCCTGGCTCCTGGGCCCCTCTTGTGACTAGAGGTCAATGGTGGGAAAGAAAGAGGACATTTCAGGCTACGAAATGGGGAAAAAATTACTGAACTTTCCAGCTGCCCTGACTTCCTGACTTCTTTGCCTGGCCACCCCCTCAACCCCTGTCATGCCTCTTGGAACCCTGCCGAGCAGATAAAGCACAAGATCTAGATGATGGCATGTGCTGTAGTCCTTGCATTCAAAGGCTGAAGCAGGAGGATCAGGAGTTCAAAGCCATCCTGGGCTACGTAGAAACAAAAAGAAGGGATGGAGATGCGGCCGCCCAGTGTAAGCGTGTGTATGAATGTCTTGCACTGGGCAGTTGCGTGCCTAGGCATGACCACGGATCCTTGGCCTTCCAGATCAGGTCTTTGCACTGAGGCCAGAGCTAGAACACTCTGGATTCCACTCTGCATCCTGGAGCTTCAGTCTCCCTTGGGGAAAGGGGACAGTGCTGTGGACTTGAGGTAGACAGTAATAGATGTGACTGGTGTCCCAGAAGCCACACGAGGTCTAGAGCTGGAGGAGAAGCACAGTGGTGAATGCTTGCAGAGCATGCAGAAGGCTCTGAGTTCCATGCCTAGCATACACACACACACACACACACACACACACACACACACACACACACACACACACACACACACACACACACACACACACACACACACGGGGTAGTGAGAGGATAAGGTTTTATAAATGCATATTGAAATGTGTCCAACCTGGCCCATGGCTACATGTGTCCCAGGATAGCTATGCATGTGGCCCAGTCCTTATATGCTAAAGCATCCTATCAGTGTCAAAAGTTAGACACCCCACTAGTGTTTAAAACACCAATGTCTCCCCCACTTTGCTGCACCCCACTGCCAACCCCAGCTTTTTTTCAAGATCCCATCTCAGCTAGGGGATCTGCACATGTGTCCTGTCTGATCCAACTCTAGGAGGCCACACGCTTGTGTTTTTCTAGCAGTGGAAAGTAAAGGCCTACAGAAGGCATCAATGTTGCAGTTCATGGCTGGTTCCCAGGACAGTGATGCTGACAAGCCGGGAGCCTGGGAGCAGGTGACCCCACCTCATCTTCTGCTGCCTATCTTTAAGATGGGGATCCCTGCTTTCCCAATCATGGTGATGGGCTGTTTGAACTGGTATCTGCAGCTCCTACAGCGGGCTCTGATGGAGAGGAAATGAGCCATGAACTCTGCCTCGCACCTCGGCTCGTGCAGCAGGCTGTGGGTTCCCTTTCTTTGCCGTGGGGCTGTGACTCCAGAGGGGAGGCTGAAACCTCGCCACTTTGGTCAGAAGCACAGGAACAAGGCTACAGAATAAGGTTGTCATTGATTAACAGTGTGTGTGTCTAGAATAAGGTTGTCACAGGTGATTAACAATGTGTATATATGTGTGTAGTTGTGTGTGTATATGTGTATATATGTGTGTGTGTAGGTATGTGTGTGGTATGTTTGTGTATATATGTGTATGTATATGTATGTGTGTATGAATGTATGTGTGTAGGTGTGTGTGTGTATGTGTGTGCATGTGTGTGTATGTGTGTGTATGTGTGTGTATGTGTGTGTATATGTGTGTATGTGTGTGTATGTGTGTGTGTGTGTATGTATGTGTGTGTGTGTGTGTGTGTGTGTGTGTGTGTGTATGTGTGTGTTGTGTGTGTGTGTGTGTGTGTGTGTGTGTGTGTGTGTGTGTGTGTGTGTGTGTGTGTGTGTGTATGTGTGTGTGTGTGTGTGTATGTGTGTGTATATATATGTGTGTGTGTGTATGTATGTGTGTATGAATGTATGTGTATGAATGTGTGTGTATGTGTGTGCATGTGTATATGTATGTATGTGTCTATGCATGTGTGTGTGAATGTATGCCTGTGTGTATGTGTGTGTATGTATGTGTATGTGTGTGTATGTGTGTGTGTGTATGTGTGTGTGTGTGTGTGTGTGTGTGTGTGTGTGTGTGTGTGTGCATGTGTGTTGGTCTCAGTACACAGCTTACTTCATACCAAGCAGATGAGGAATACCAGAGGGTGTGCCTCAGTCTGTGGAGTGTTCTCTCAGCGTGAACAAAGCCCTGGGCTCGGTCCTCAGCACCTCGTCGTTTCATATCATAGTGCTCCACCATAATCCCAGGCCAGAGGCTTAGAGGTAGGAGGCTGCTTAGCCTCAGTTTGTCGTGATTTCAAGGCTAGCCTGAGCTACTTGAGACCCTGTATAAAAGAGAAAGGCTCATGAGATGGCTCACTGGGTAAAGGTCTTCGAGCCTGATCACCTGAGTTCCATTCCTGGCACCCAAGTGGTGGAAGAGAATAGATTTCCACAAATTGTCCCCTGACCTCCACATGCACTGCCTCCCAGATAAATAAATAAACAAACAAATAAATAAAGGTAGTTTAAACACTTAGAAAAATCTTAGGAAGTGGAGGGGAAATGGTTAGGTAACTAAGTAACTAGTGGTCCCGGCTACTCACATTTCCTCAGCTTCTGAGCCCATTCATTCATTGAGTAGAAGAGAGAGTTTGTCCTCTCCTAGGATTGTCTCAAAACCCTTTCAGACATGAAGCCAAGACACAGGTCTGGAGGGTGGAAAGTGACTTGCCATGTGGGCTTAATAAATGTTAGTTCAGCCGAGCAGTGGCACATCCTTTAATCCCAGCACTCAGAAAGCAGAGGCAGGCGGATCTCTGAGTTTGAGGCCAGCCTGGTCTACAGAGTGAGTTCCAGGATGGCTACACAGAGAAACCCTGTCTCAAGAAACAAACAAAATATGTAAACTTAATTTACCATGTATAGGTTATAAAAAATATTCACAGTTGGGTGTGGTGACACATGCCTAGAACCTTAGCAGTAGGTGGGAAGATGGCAGAGGGAAGAGGATTGGGAAATCAAAGTCATTGTAAGCTATGAGGCTGTCTTAAGCCCTCATCCTCCAGCCCTAATTGAAAAAGAAGAGGAAGGAGGAGGAAAAAAGAGGAGGAGAAGGAGAAGGGGAGGGGTGGGGGAGCAGAAGGAGGAGAAAAGAAAGGAGGAAGAGAAAGAGGAAGAAGAAGAAGAGGAGGAGGAGGAGGAGGAGGAGGAAGAGGAGGAGGAGGAGAAGGAAGAGGAGGAAGAGGAGGAGGAGGAGGAGGAGGAGGAGGAGGAAGAGGAGGAAGAGGAGGAGGAGGAGGAGGAGGAGAGGAGGAGGAGGAGGAGGAGAGGGAGGAGAGAAGGAAGAGGAGGAGGACGAGGAGGAGGAGGAGGAGGAGGAGGAGGAGGAGGAGAGATTTATCTCTGAGTTGGAGGGCAGCCTGGTCTCCACAAAAAGACCCTGTCTCAAAAACCAAACCAAACCAAACCAACCAACCAAACAAACAAGCAAACAAATTAAATAGTAAATCGCATTGAGTCATCTTCAAAGTGTTCTCTAGAGGGCGGGTCACAGCCTCCTCCTCTCTTCCGTCCTGTTCTTGTCTGTGTCCAGATCCTGTAGCTTCACCACAGACAAAGACTCTTTGCTGACTGTTGACAAAACACTATTGTCCCTCAAATAGCCACATAACTACACAGAATTTGTGGCTTTGGAGGCACAAAGGGGTTGTTCTGCCCTTAATGCCCTTCTTTGTTCCTCAGCTGATGCTTGCCCTCAGCGTGGGCTCCAGGCTGGACCACTGGGGATGAGCTGCTGGCCTTTTGGTTTGTGTTTGACAGAAGTGTCTGGAGAATTGGATCAACCATCATGCTTCAAAAGCCCACCAGCAGAAACCGAAAGGCTTCTCAGATTTACCGATTGACTTCTGAAACTTTTTAAAGGTTCCTTTTTCTCCCTTTATTTATGTGTATGTAGTTATGCCTTCATGGGTTTATGTGCATGTAGACAGCCACCAAGGCTGATCATATGGGAACTGAAGTCACAAGTGGTTGGTTGTGAGCCATCTGATGTGTGTTCTGGGAACCGAACCCTGGTCCTCTCTGGAAGAGCAGTAAGTGCCTTTAGCCTCAGCCATCTCTCCAGCAAGATATCTAAAATTTTTATTACACTATTTCAGAGAGTGAAAGAGATAACAAGATATAGATAGATAGATAGATAGATAGATAGATAGATAGATTAGATGGATGGATGGATGGATGGATGGATGGATGGATAGATAGATAGATAGATAGATAGATAGATAGATAGATAGATAGATAGATAGATGATAGACAGACATCTCCAGTCAGAGGATAACTGTCTGGACTCAGTTTTCTTTTACCATGTGAGTTCTGGGAACTGAACTCAGGTCTTCAGTCTTACCACAAACACCTTCATCCACTGAGCCACCTCACTGGCCCAACTGATTGGTGTTTATTTTGAGACGGGATTTCACTCCTTAGCTCAGACTGGCCTGGAACGCACAACAATCTTCCTTGTTAGCCTCCTAACTGTGAAAACTATTTTAAAGAGTTGAGCCAAGGAAATGGCTCAGCTTGCTGTGCGTCCACGAGGCAGGGAGTGGGGCTCCCCAGCACACGTATACAAGCTGAGTGCAATCGTGTGCATCTCTAAGGCTCAGGATCGGGGTACAGAGAAGGGCAGAGCTTCAGGACTCACTGGTCAGTCAGCCTAGTAGAGATGTGCTGAGCTCCAGGATTAGTGGGCAACTGTACCTCAAAAATAAGATAGAGAGAGAGGGAAGGAGGCATGGTATCAGCTTCTGATGTCCACACTTGAACATTTCGGAGCATTACCTACACACACACACACACACACACACACACACACACAGTGAGAGAGAGGAGTGGGGAGGGAAGAGAGAACTTCGTCTGTAGACCAGGCTGGCCTAGAACTCAGAGATCCACCTGCCTTTACCTCCTGAGTGCTGGGATTAAAGGTGTGCACCACCAGTGCCTGGCTGAGTTTAGTTGTTTTTTTTTTTAATATTTATTTATTTATTATACACAAGTACACTGTAGCTGTCTTCAGACACACCAGAAGTGGGCATCAGATCTCATTACAGATGGTTGTGAGCGACCATGTGGTTGCTGGGGATTGAACTGGGGACCTCTGGAAGAGCAGTCAGTGCTCTTAACCACTGAGCCATCTCTCCAGCCCCGAGGTTAAATTTTTTAAACTGGGCATGGTGGCTCATGTACTTGGCAGTCTGAATCAGGAAGATTACAAGTTCAAGCACAGCCCTGGCTACATAGTGTCCTGAAAAGGAAAAAGAAGGAGGGGGTTGGTGTGTGTTTGTGTTTGTATGTGTGTGGTATATGCACACTTCTGATACTTTCATTGTGGGCGTTGGGGACAAAGTCTTACTATAGAGACTTGGCTTGGCCCAGAACTTGCCATGTAAGCCAGCCTAACCTTAGACTCACAGAGAACTGCCTGCCTCTGCCTAACATCATAATTCTGTGGAGTTCAGAGACACCAACCTCCCTGGATCAGGAGGTACAGGTGGTTCTAACTCCTAACGTGGGTGCTGGGAACAGAACTGGGGTCTTCCAGAAATGCAGTACACGCCTTTAACCACTGAGCTATCTCTCTAACCCTTACAGGTTTTAAACCACATGTATTCTATAAATAGCAATGCAATTTATACAATGAACAATGATATAATAGAATGATCTGATAGTAGTTCTATGTGTATGGGTATTTTGCCTGCATGCACAGATATGTGCTCCACACGGATGCCTGGTGCCAAGGACCCCCTGGAACTGGAGTTAGAGACAGTTGTGAACCGTCATGTGGTTGCTGGGAGTTGAACCCAGGTCCTCTGGAAGAGCAGCCAGTGCTTCTAACCACTGAGCCATCTCCCCAGCTCTTAACAGCCCTGATGAAAAAGGGAGGAATTTTGAGGCACCCTAGCTCCCGTTTCAAGCGAGTAGGCTGAGAGGGATAGAACAAGACACCGTCCTTTATTGGCGATAGTCTCTCACTGAAACTGAAGCTCGCTGCATTAAAGTATGGAGCTGGGGATGAAACCTGAGGCCTTGTGCTAGGTACTCACGCCATAACCGAGCCGTATCCCTAGCCACAGTCTGCTGCTTTGAACATTCTCATTCGAAATATCTTTAGCAAGACAAAACTCTCTCTGAATGGGGTTTTGGCCTTATCAGCTACACTGGACCCCAGGGAACAAGCCTGTCACCCCAGGGACCCTCCAGGGACATGTCTATAATCTCACTTGGGAAGTACATCTCCAATAGAGGCACACAGCCTGTTCCCCACTCCCTTCCCTGCCCCTGCAGGGAATCAGACCACAGGCTTGCCATGAACGGCCCCACCCTTGAAAGGTACAGGAAGTCTCCCTCCTGTGCCCTGTTGACCTCCGGTGCTCTTCAGAGTGTCCACCATGCTTCTTGCCTCTGGAGCTGGTGCCTGACCTCTCTATAGAACCTCCCCATATTGTGGCTGCTCTGGCCTGGAGTTAGTATTTCTTCTAGTAAATCCCTTATTCTTCAGGAATCCTTCTGAGCTCCCCTCCCCCGCCCCCACACAAACCTAACACTATGTTTCTTTAACTTTTGCTGCCATCTCATTGAATGTCAGTAACAACGCCCAGCACACAGCAGAACTTAGACTGGAATTTAGAGACTCCTACTCCATATAGTGAGTTTACATCATGGCCCTTGGTAAAACCCCCGGGTCCAAATCTTGGTGGTGAGGCTTCAGAAATGCCCTCAATCCTTTCTTGTGTGGCTACTGTCCCGGGGTGTCTGGGGCTCCAAATCTCCTCGGATCCCACCCATGTAAAGAGGAACGAGGGCCTGAAGCGGAATATTTTTAAGTAGTAGGCTTTCCACCGGTTGTAAAGACACGCTTCCGTCCTCCTGCAATTCAGTGTTAAAATATTTAAAGCCTTGGCCATGCTGTATTGATACACAGCGTGTAATTGAGCAATCGGATTGTTAATAAGGGGCCGGATACTCTTGCAGCCCGGGCCAAAAGCAGTTCCAGCAGAATGGTTGCCGTGGACATCCTTTGAATAAAGCAGCTGGGGCCTTATTTAAGTGAGATTAAATGAGTTCCCTGGGGTATCATTTGATCTGGTTGCTAACTAATGAAGGGAAGCAGTTCTGCCTTGGCGACGAGCTCTGATTTGGGGTATCCCAGTGCACTGCCTAGCGAACAGTCTCCCCGTGCCAGAGGCCTTGTAGTGGAGGGGAGCGGAGCGGGTCCTCAGCCACCGTTCCTGTCAGCGAGTATTAGCTCCGGAGTGTGTCATTTTTCTGGTGACTGCTTGATTCATTTTTTAAGGGTCTTTTTCATTAAGGAAGGTTCTGGAAGCTGGCTCTGTGTCTGTCCGGTCATCCGGTTCTCTTTTTCTTCTTTGCGCGCGCGCGTGCGTGCGTGTGTGCGTGCGTGCGTGCGTGTGCCTGTGTGGATGTGGTGTCAGTGCACGAGTGTCTGGTACTCTCTGCCTTACTTCCTTGAGACGGGGTCTCTCCCAGCGAATCTCTCAGCAGCGGTGCTGTGTGTTGGGGATTACGGCTCAGACTCTCACGCAGGCGCATTCTCACCCACTGAGCCTTCACTCCGTCCCTGTTTATCTCTCTTTCCGGTTTGTTTGTTTCAGACAGGGTTTCTCTGTGTCATCCTAGCGGGCCTGGAACTCTCTATGGAGCCCAGCCTGGCTGGTATCACACCCAGGGAGATCAGCCTGCCTCTGACTCCTGAGTGCTGGGACTAAAGGTGTGCACACCACACCCCGTTCATTTATTTTAAGACTGGGGCTTGCTCTGTTGCTCTTGTCCGGCCTGGAACCCCTTATGAATACCGTGATTGCAGGATGGCCTTGAACTTGTGTCTGTCCTACTGCCTGTGTACTGATCGATGAGATCACAGCTCTGTGGTACCATGTTAGAAAAAAATTTTTTTATTAAAAAAATCTATTTTATGTGTATGAGTGTTCTAACTGCATACATGTACGTGCACCACATGCATGCGTGGTGCCCGCAGAAGTCAGAAGAGGGTGTTCGATCTCCTGTAACTGGATGATTGTGAGCCACCATGCGGGAGCTGGGAGCCGAACCTTGATTCTCTGGAAGAGCAGTAAATGCCCATCAGCAGAACCATCTTTCCAGCTCCCTATCCGACACATTTGAAGTATTTTGGTGTCCCTCTTCCCCACCAGCAAGGCCTCATGCAGCCAAGGCTCAAAGGCTGTGGCTAAGACTGGCTTTGAATTCCTGACCCGCCTCCTAAGTGCTGGGACTGTATCTGTGTGCCACCAGCCAGCTTGGGTAGTTGTTGTGGTGACCAACACAGACATAGAGACCTTGGTGCAGAAACCAAAACAAATACATTCAAATAGCTGTTCCCGGTGCAGGGGCAGAGCAATGCCGTCAGGAGCCAGCGCTTGTCTCTCACATCGAGCACACAGGACTCAGAGTTCACTGCCTTAGGCCGGGCTGCAGCTCCTTGGCACGGCACCTGACGAGCACACAGGAGGCTCCAGGCTCCAACTTCAGCTCCATTAAACAAACAACAGCGACACAAAGCCCAAACAAAGCCCCACCCTGGCAACTATTTTAAGTCTCCTGTTGGTGACATTAGGGACAGATACATTGCCGGGCAACTGGCACCCCCAGAGGCCTCTCATGGCCCAACTGAGACTACCTGCAAAACACCACTTGCTCTACCGCTGCCCTGGGCTCTGGGGACCCTCCTGGTTGCTTTGCCTACAGAGACATCCTAGGTATCGGAGGGAAGAAATCAGACTATGTTTTCCCTTTCGTGTTTGGTCTGTTTCATTCAGCACCATCCAAGTTGTATGGTGTGTGTTTGTATTTTGTTTAGGTTTTGTGTGTGTGTGTGTGTGTGTGTGTGTGTGTGCACGTGCATGTGCGTGTGTGTGTATGTGTGTGTGTGTGTGTGTAGCCCTCATGCTATGGTGTAGGTATGAGAAGACAACTTTTGAGTAAACTCTTCTCACTGAACCTGCACTCTATTTTTTTTAATATTTATTCATTTATTATATATAAGTACACTGTAGCTGTTCAGACACACCAGAAGAGGGCATCAGATCTCATTACAGATGGTTGTAAGCCACTATGTGGTTGCTGGGATTTGAACTCAGGACCTTTGGAAGAGCAGTCGGTGCTCTAACCACTGAGCCATCTCTCCAGCCCTATTTTTTTTTTTTTTTAAATGACTGAGTGGTAGTCCATTATCTGGAGGAACCACACTATTAACAGATTTGTCTATCTTTTGGTAACTGACAATGTTTCTGCTCTGAACGCTCAAATGCAAACACTTATCAAATCCCTGTGGCACTGCGGGAATATTCACTTTTTAAAGACAGGCTCTCTCTGTGTAGCCTGGCTGTCCTGGAAATTGCTATATAAACCAGACTGGCCTTGAACTCACAGAGATCTGCTTGGCTCTTCTTCCCAAGTGCTGGGATCAAAGTCATAAAGTCACGCACAATGACACACTCACCCCTACACACACACACACACACACACACACACACACACACACACACACACCTTTTCTCATAGTGGGGTCGGGTTTCTTGTAGCCCAGGCTCTCTGTTCTTGAATTTACTATGTAGCTGAGAGTGACCTTGAGCTACTGGTCCTCCTGCCTCTGCTTTCTTGGGGCTGTAATTACTGGTGTGTACCACCGTGTGTGTTTTTATACAATGCTCAGGATGGAACCCAGCGATCTGTGCATGCTAAGCAAGCCCTCTACCTAGTCAACACCCATAGTCCACAGGCTCCACAGCTGCCCGTGTGTGTGTGTGTGTGTGTGTGTGTGTGTGTGTGTGTGTGTGTGTACACTGTGGGTGCCCATGGGGGCCAGAGGCATTGGATCCCTCAGAACTGGAGTTGCAGGCAGGTGTGAGCTAGCCAACCTGAATGTTGGGAAGCAGACTTAAGTTCTCTGGAAGAGCATCAGGAGGCTGTCTTTGCAGCTCAGACAACACATTCATAACTCTCCGGCCTCTCAGTAGGCCGTCACTGGAGACCAAGTAGAACTCATTCAACACGTGTCCTCTGTGGAAGAGGAGGGTTTTACAGTCAGACCACAGTTAGGGGGACGTCGTCGTATCTGAACTCTGCTGCCTGGAGGCAGGCAAGAACAGCGGAGAATGCCGGGTTGCCAAGCTCCAGCTTCCTTCTCTGCCTGCTGAGGGTGTCAATCTCCTTCTGCAAGATGGGGTACCCCGTAAGATGTGGCCTTGCAGGGACAGGCTCTGGGGAACCCATAAGATGTGGCTTCTGCGACAGGTTCCGGCCCTTGGAGCTGCTCTCTTTCTGAGAAGGCAAGCCTGGCTGTCCACCCCCACCCCACACACCCTACCCCCTGCTACCTGGCAAAGGAACTGTAACTGGATTCTTCTGTGGCCTCGTGACCCCAGAATACCCCACATACCTATTTGGTCTGGACAGACTCAGGCTTTCTTAGTGGGTGGCCAGGCCAAGGATGGGGACATGAGCTGGTAGTTGAGGCCCCTTGGCAGGGACGGAGGCTGTGTGAGCAGATTTGTGGCATAGGCAGGTCCTGTGAGCCACTGCTTGCTAGGACGTCCTGTTAAGGGAAGGGCCCTTCAGCCTCAGAATCTAGGCTGGTGTCTCTCCCAGTGCAGGGCAGCAGTGCCTGAAAGCTTTTCAAGGCTCAGTCAGGCCTGGAAGGGGAAGGTGACCAACAGAACGATTCTCCAACGCAAAACAAAGCCGCAGTTTAAGAAAAAAATGAACGTGTGCCTGGGGAGTGGCTCCATTGATGGAGTGGCCACCTCACACACACAGGGTCCTGGGTTCAGTCCCCAGCACTGTTAGATCAGAATTGGTGATGCACACCTGTGATCCCAGGATATGGGAAGTGGAGACCGGGAGATCAGAAGTTCAAGGTCGTCCTTGGCTACAGACAGAGTTTGAGCCCAGCCTGGGCAGCACGAGCCCTTGTCTTAAAACAATCAAAAGATACAGAATGTGTCCAAAGCAGGTGGGGGTGGGGAGAAAGAGAAGCAGCAGCAACAACAAAGAACAAAACATAAAAGAAAGAAAACACCTTTTGAAAGGTGTCACCAAATGCCACCTCCTTCAGGCTGTCCTCAGCACTGCTACCTGGATACGTGACAAGAGTTTACCTTGTGGGGCTGGGATTGCCCGTGTACAACCCCGGTAATGAGTATAACACGGGCTCACGGGGTATGTTGTAGGCTCCAGGTCCTTGGGAAGACCTGTGCGTGTGACCATTTGGCTTGAGGGGTAACGTGGTACAAGAACCAAGGACCCATACTCTGGCTGCTGGGGGGTCAGATGCCCACTTTTCTCCTCAAAAGCCATGCAATTGTGGGCAAGTGGCTCGGCCTCTCGGAACTTTGATTTCTCCACAGTCACATACCGACTTCCTACTTTGTTGAATTGTTGGAAGGGGCTGTGTGAAATGCCTGGAATGTTCCATGCTGACCCTCTGACTGACCCTTAGTGCTCATTGTTCTTATTGAGATGGTGACAGGAAGGCTGACTTGGGCCTCACCACTGGGAGCTCAGTCACGCTTTCCTGGGAAATGTTCTAGACCACATTCTAGAACATTCTCCTGTTAGAAGCCAAGGGCCCTCTTGGTTCTTGTTCTGGTGTGGGAAGGAACAGCTCATCTTTCTGCAGTGGGAGTAGGCAGCCTGTTTTCCTAGCTTCAGGACTGGAATATGAAATATGAGAGGCAGGAGAGTGGCTCAGATGTGGAGTCCTCTCCACTAGGCCAGTCCCCTGCCTTTGTCTGCCTCTCCTGGCCCCCACTAGCACATCTGTAAAGGGGGAACACTAGGAAGATGTGATGGGGACACCCAGCCCCCATACCATGATCCCTTGTGGCTGGTCTCAGCAGTGCCCAGGGCTACTTGGTGGCCACTGTCCTCTACCCTGTAAGTATCTATGGGTCGTCTCTCTTCCCTGCTGTACTGGGGCTCTGAGGCCTCTGGGTAAAGATGAAGCCCTCTCTTTTACAGTTGTAGAAAGCCATCTGCTTCCAGCCAGCATCCCCCGAGCCTGTTATCTGGGGTCCTCAGATGGAACTCTCCCAGTGCGAAGCAGGCTATCCATTGGCTGTGGTGCTAAGCTTGTGACCTATCTTCTCTCCCTGGGTGCCATTCAGGTGGGACCATGGCTCGATGACATGGGTCCCCTGACTGCAAATTGTCATTTTTTCACCAAAGGTGGGGCTGGGGAAGGAGCTGAGGACTTGTGGGGGAAGCAGGCTGTGATAAGACCCGCCCCCACACATGTCTGTCATTGGGAATGTTGATTAGAGCTGTCAAGGAAATGAATGGACCAAATGGAGAGGGGGCAGCATGTGCCCTGCATGAATCCCTGGAAGAAGGGTAGCTCCTTCCAGAAAGTCCCAGTGACTCATACCTCTGGTTCTTCTCCGTCTTTGAATAGATAAGCTTTTCAAACATGGAACAGCAGGTGCAAGGGCCCGTGGCAGGACAAGCCGGATGCATTCCAGAACTAGCAAGGCTAGTGCGGCTGGAACAGGATGGGGGGCCGGTGTGGGAGGTGGGTCGGTGGAGTTGGAGGCCAAAGTAAGGAGTGTGAGGTTTGGATAGTGTGTGTGTGTGTGTGTGTGTGTGTGTGTGCGTGTGCGTGCGCGTGCGCGTGCGCGTGCGTGTGCGTATGAATGAAAGTCACAGAGAGATACAAATAGACAGACAGACACACAGAGTCTGTCTTTGCATGTGTGCAGTTACATATGTAGAGGTCAACCTCAGGCCTTTTCCCATAGGTGATGTTTACTTCCTTTTTGAGGCAGGGTCTCTCACTGGCCTGGAACGTACTAGGCTGATTGGCCAGTAAGCTCCAGGGACCCACCTGTCTCCACCTCCCATCTTTCCCTTGCGTGGCTGACGAGCATGCGCCATCTTGCCCGGCTTCTTGTATGTGGGTCTTAGGAACTAAAGTCAATCCTTGTGCTTCTAAGATGAGTGCTCTACTCACCGGGAGGCACCCAGCTCAGGGCTTGCCCCTTTGTCTACTTATTTCACTAGCGTGGGCGGGGACTTGACGGTAGTCCGAGGGAGAGGGTGGTGCTGCCCCGGCCTGGCAGGGATTGAGAGGCTCAGAGCAGGAAAGGGAAAGACAGAGCTGGAAAGGCCCTGGTACAATGCCTGGCTCTGTTTCTGCACCTCCCACAGGAACAGATGCTGAGCAAGGGGTTCCCGGAGGAGAGCTGGGGCTGGGTCCACTGGCTTCGAGTCCAAATTTATCATCTCGTTCTGTGTGACCTGGGCGAATCATGGAGTCTGTGAGCTCCAGCTTCCTATTTAGTCAAAAGAGGGCACCATCCCAAGGTGGTGAAGACGAGAGCTCGCAGCTGAGGAGCACAGTCCAAACTTGCCATGGTGACAAAGTTGCTTGATTCTCCATCAGTGACATCCTTGACAATCTCTGGCGATGCAGGAATGTAACCACTGCATTCTAGACGTGCACACGGAGGCCCTGAGTGGGCTTCTCCAAAGCCCCCTAGTTAGGAAGCAGCAGAAACCGGGTCTGCCTGACCAGATCGTGCACCAGCTACTCTCTGCCCACTTCCCAAGTGCTACATCTGTTACTGTCGAGAGAGTTCCTTCCCTGGGGTGGTAGAAATAAAATCTACCACCAAAGTACCGTTCCACCAAATTTCCACGTCGGGAACCAATGAGTTCATAGGGTTTGCTTACAGAGCACGGGTGACGCATCGCTTCTAGGGGTGTGCGTGACCCAAAGACCCTGCACCGGAAGGTGGTTCTGCAGCGAGGATGAAGGCTTCCCTGTAGCCGCATAGATGGAGCAATTCTTTCAGTTAAGCTATGCACACCGTGTTCTAGCACCACCGGAGACCATCAAGGCCACATGCGCTTAGGACAGAATTGCATGCAAGTGGCAGAGGAGGGACTGGATTCTCAGGTAAGAATCCAGTGATTCTCCCGGCCATGTTCCGTGGTAGAATGTCTCCCCACCATGCTCCGTGGGGGAGTGTCAGGAGCTTATTAGCCTGGTGGCGGTTCTTGCTAGCAGGCTCAGCTGAGTGGATGAAGATGGTGTCTGCTTTGCTCGGGGGATGGTGCCCTACAGCAGCTACCCAGAGGGGAGGTGGCCTCTAGGCCAGCTCCACCCTCCCTCCTACATTTGGCACCTGACAGGGAGCCAGCTTGTCCTATCTTCCCGGGCTATCACTGGGGTCTGGATACCACCCGTCTACTCAGGAATGAAGCTGTTTCAGGCCTAGAGAAAGGAAAGGAAGGGTCTTGTTGGACCTGCTGGGAGCAGGCGGCTGCCCAAGGTCCCTGCAGGCTCTTATACCATCTGCTCTGCCACCCTGCTTAGAGGGGGAAAGGTCTGTCCTTGGGGTGGGATGACAGACAGAGTTCTCAGGGGTCTCCCTCAGCAACCCTTCTGGTCACTTGGGGCTGTTAGAGTCCGAGTCTGGGATCCAGCGGCTCTAACAGACTAGTCTCAGCCATTCATCCTCAATGAGTGAGTAAAGAGAAATGTAGTAGTGAAAAGCAGAGAAACGAGATTTAGTCACTGTGGCTCCTCCTGGAAGAACAATTAAAGTGGCCCAGTGAGTGCTACCCCCAGCCCCTCACGTCTGTCTGTGGTGTCTTGAGATGAAGTTTGGATTTAAATAGAAGGTAAGAGGTCTGGGTAGCCAAGCACTCCCGACCAAGGTGTGGCCCCTACACATCACTGACCCATCCCTGTCTGGGCTCCAGTCTCTTCTGCAAAGTGTTCTAACAGCTTGTTAGAGCTTCCTTGCAGACAAGCTGCCCCCTTGGCTGGCACCAGGCTTCAGCCTTTTACTTCTCCTATCATGAGGCTTCTGGGAAAATTCTAATTTTTTGAGGACCATCGTTGAAATAGCCAGAGAGAGGTACAAGTATCTTTCTCTCTCTCTCTTTTTTTTGTTTTTGTTTTTGTTTTTTTGTTTGTTTTTTTGTTTGTTTGTTTGTTTTTGGTTCTTTTTTTCGGAGCTGGGGACCTAACCCAGGGCCTTGTGCTTCCCAGGCAAGCGCTCTACCACTGAGCTAAATCCCCAACCCCTTTCTCTCTCTTTTTTTTTTTTTTTTTTTTTTGGAGCTGGGGGTCAACCCAGGGCCTTATGCCTTAGGCAAGCGCCTACCACTGAGCTAAATCCCAATCCCAGTATCTCTTTTTGAAAACGTTTGTTTTGTTCCTGAGATTATAATATATTATATTCCCCCTTCCCTTTCTTCCCTCCAAATCCTCTCATATACCCTCCCTTTTTTCCATTTCGTCTTCCTGACTTCTTTTTTCATTAATTGTTTATACATACATACACACACATGCATATCATTCCTGAACATATAAATGCCCTCTGCTCAGTCTGTAGACTTTTACTTGTATGTTTGTTTTGAGGGCTGATCACTTGGTCAATACCAATCAGTGTGTTCATCCCTGGGGAGAACTGTTTCTCCTGCTCTCAGCGTTCCTTAGTTGCCCGTCATTCTTTGTGTAGGGCTGAGGCCTCATGGCCTTTCCCCCCGTCACGCGTCTCTTTAGAATGTCTTCCTTCCTGCCAGGGTGAATATATACAGCAATCTCAGAAACCAGGAGTCCTCCCATCATGGGACATCATGTTTGCCTGAAGTCCAGCAGGACCACGTCTGCCATCTACACTCCTGTGGAAGAATGGCTTCTTCGGCTTCTAGCACCTTTCTGTGCTTCCTGAGACCCCTTCTCCTTCAGGGCCAGGGCAATGTCTCCTTCCTGGAGCTGAAGGAACAGAGAGGACGTCACTGTCCTCAGATGTTGCCACTATTTTTGGAGTTTGTCTGAGATAGGCAGGTTGTGCCAGGCTAAGAGCTGACTCTGATGGGGAGCATCTAGACTGGATACAGAGTTGTCATCTCTGAACATTTGATCCTTAGCTTGAGGGTCCTCTCAGGCTATCTCTGTACTCAGAAAGAAGCACATCCAGTCCCAGGACCTGAAGTAGCTTTAGGGACAGCAGCCTCAGGGACACTCCTGATGGAGGACTCCTTGTTGTAGCGGCCGACGACATTGATAAACCAAGGTGAGGGGATCCCAACTGCTCTTCAATAGCACCTAACATCACTTCAGCAGGGGGCACAGAGAGACTAAGTGCCCTGCCTGGTCACACAGCTCATACATGGGAGAATTAGCACCCAGGTAGAGAGGGAGTTACATCATGATTCACACAGTCATGCCATGGGTTGGACACACACACACACACACACACACACACACACACACACACACATACACACACTGAAAATATACCATACTAGCCAGGTGGTACCTACCTAGAAGCTAGATCAGAAGTTTAAGGTCATCCTCCATACGCAGTGATTTCAAAGCCAGCCTGGGCCACGTGAGATTCTCCCTGAAAACAAAACAAAACAAAACAAACAAACGAAAACACCAGTGAAAGCCTTGAGAGCAAGGCTGACAGCTTGCTTTGCACATATGAAGCAATGGGTGCCATCTCCCCAAACCATTCATATGTATGAACTATGATAAACATATTCATGTATAAAACGAGTACCATATTTAAACTACATACATGTTCGTATGTAGAACATCCTATGTATCTCCACACACACACACTTATACAATTATAAATGCATATCAAATACACACAATTCCTCTACGCAGACTGTAAATACTTGCTAGCAATGTTTATAATTGATTTTCTTTTTCTTTTTCTTTTTTCTTTTTTTCGGAGCTGGGGACCGAACCCAGGGCCTTGCGCTTCCTAGGCAAGCGCTCTACCACTGAGCTAAATCCCCAACCCCACTGCCTCTCCTTTCTAAAGGCTGGTTCCTAATTACGAGCATGCGCTTAAGGTTTTTCTTTTCTTTTTTTAAATGTAGTTTATGGGTATTTGCGTTTTGCCTGTCTGCGTGTCAGATGTGAGGTTGTCATATCCTGGAGTTACAGACAGTTGTGAGCTGCCATGTGTGTGTGCTGGGAATTGAACCTACTCCCTCTGGAAGAGCAGCCTGTGCTTTTAACCGCTGAGCCGTCTCTCTAGCCCCCTTGTTTTTCTTTTTCCTTTTTTTTTTTTTTTTGGTTCTTTTTTCAGAGCTGGGACCAAACCCAGGGCCTTTGCGCCCTAGGCAAGCGCTCACCACTGAGCTAAATCCCCAACCCCTCTTTTTCCTTTTTTATTCTGAGGCAAAATGTTATTTGTAGCCTGAAACTCACAATGTAAAACGGGCAGGCCTCTGAGGTGCATGGTATGATTCTCAGAGAATTTTATTGGTCCCCAGAGAATCAATAAAAATGCTACGTGGAAAAAGAAAAAGGGAAGAAAGTGGAAAGGGTTGGCAAACGATTTCAGCGGGTGAAGGGGCCGCTGCCAAGCTTGGCGATCTAAGTTTGTCACTGGGACCAATATGGTGGGAAGAGAGATCCAGCATCCAATATGGTGGGGAGAGAGGTCCAGCATCCAATATGGTGGGGAGAGAGGTCCAGCATCCAATATGGTGGGAAGAGAGGTCCAGCATCCAATATGGTGGGGAGAGAGGTCCAGCATCCAATATGGTGGGGAGAGAGGTCCAGGTGGGGAGAGAGGTCCAGCATCCAATATGGTGGGAAGAGAGGTCCAGCATCCAATATGGTGGGGAGAGAGGTCCAGTATCCAATATGGTGGGAAGAGAGGTCCAGCATCCAATATGGTGGGGAGAGAGGTCCAGCACCCTGCAGGTTGACTTCTGACTTCCACATACGTGCTGTGGTGCATGCTCCTCTCCTCAGGCGAATAAATAAACGCACAAGCTAAAAGCAAACAAACAGGCAGGCTTCGAGCTTTTCTTGCTTCTCCTGGATCTGCCTACTGAGCACTGGGATTATAGCTGTGTGTGAGACCATGCCTGGCTCGTTCTGTGTTTCGTCTTTTTTTCTCTCTTCTTTCATTCTTGATTTAAACTTTCCCCATTTATTGTGTGTAGGCGTGTGATGTGTGCTGTGCACAGGTCATCTAACCTGTTGGGACGTGCCTTTAATGGCTGGTCATGCTTTCTTCTTTAAAAAAAAGATTTCAATATATTTGTGTGTGTGTGTGTGTGTGTGTGTGTGTGTGAGAGAGAGAGAGAGAGAGAGAGAGAGAGAGAGAGAGAGAGAGAAAGAGGAGGGGGATTAGAGAGGAGGGGATTTCAGGGATTCTTATATAAGGCCATGTAGTCTATAAATAGAAAGAGTTTCTCTTCCTTTCAATCTAGATGCCTAGCTTGAACCTGAACTGTAGTTTTAAATAGAAGCAAGGAGAACTCACACACTGGAGTCTTATTTCTGACTTGAGGGGCAAAGCATTCGGTCTCTCACCCCTGAGTGTGAGGTTACCCATGGGTTTTTCCTAGGTGGCTGACAGTTTATTGGCAACTTTCTTTAATCAGGAGGGGGTGTTGCATTTTATCAGGGTCTCTGTCTTCCTGTCTGTCTCTGTCTGTGTCTCTGTCTCTCTCCGACCCTCAGGGCAGTTGTGTGAGTTCATTTGACACTCAGAGGTTAGCTCTCATTCACGTTGATGGCAGGCTTTTGTACGTGGTGACAGAAACATAGAGTTTGTTTGGAGAACCCACACTCTCGTATTTTCTGGACAAACACATAGGCATGAAATATGGAACATTCCTTCTTAGTGTGCACGTCTGAGGTCCCATGCCCTTAATCTGAATTTCCAGATTTCTCTGATTGCCCGAAGGTCACACTTCTCGAAGCCACCTCCTGGATGCTCACATCAGTGTTGGTGGTGCATAGCCTTTGACGGAGTAGCCCTTATTTTTCTGGAAACCCTTCTTTGTGGGACCCGTTCTGTTTGACCCAGGTTGGAAAAAAGGGCTCAGGTACTTTTCTGAGAAAAACAATATATTGAGGTTAGGAACTGGGCCTAACTCAGACCCAGGCTGTCATCCCCGCCACTGAGAAGGCTGCAAGGTGGTTTTGTACTGCAGAATGAGTTCAAGAAGGAGAAGTTGGTCAATTTAGGGGGACCCTGTCCCGAAATACAAAGTAAAGCAGGCTGAAGATGTAGCTCAATATTAGAGTGCTTGCCTGGTTGGGTTCAGTCCCCAATACCACCAAAATAAGTAAATGAAAAAAATTTAAAATGTCACAGATGGGGTCTTGTATCACTGTTCTGAAAAGAGGCCAAGATGTGTGTGCTGTCCTCGTGACTGGGTACCTCTGTCTAGGGGCAGTCTCTTTCAGGAACGAACCCCCTCTTCACCGTCTCTTTGTCCGCAGGCCTACGAGAAGCGCTTCCCCACCTGCCCACTTATCCCAGTCTTTCTGGGTAGTGAAGTCCTGAGCGAGTGTCGAAGCGCAGATGGAGCGGTGCACACCGTAGAGCGGAGCTGCAGGCTGCGAGTGGATGCCCCACGGCTGCTGCGGAAGGTGCGCACGGGGCCGGGGTCCCGGTGTGCACCGTGTGAATGGGTCCACTTGGGGTGGAATGGAGACGCCAGAACCTTCTGGTAGGGCTCTAGCAGCTAGGGACTCAGTTCAGGCTCTGGGAACCAGAGCTAGATGCAAATCCGGGGACATGGAGTGGGGTGCGGGTCTATGGGTTTGGACCACGACTGGATGGCGGAGGTGGCTGGGTGGTGGAAATGACTGGGTGGTGGTGTTGCATTGGGACTGGGAAGAGGGCCAGGGCAGAATGTCTGGTTGCAGGACAAAGGACACCCGATGGCTTCAAGTGGGTTTGTGGGTATGTGGGTAGGTGGGTGGAGCATTCTTGGCTTGATTGTGGCAGTACAAAGCGCTGAGGGTCTTCAGGGGGTGGGTTATTTGGATAAGCCTGAGTGTCCACCCAAGGGATTTGGGTTCTGGGCCAGTATGGATGGTGGTGGGAGTGGGTGTTGTCCCACTCAAGCTGAGTGTCTCTTGTTAGGCTGAGGGGCAGAGGAAGCAAGGTGTCTGTTTCTAAATTGGGGAATGACACAGGCCAAGCTAGGGGTGACAGGAGATGGAACTTGAAGTACCAGCTAAGAGGCGACCCAGGCTGAGTGGGAACAGGAGTGGGAACCAGGGGTCTGGGTGACCTGGCGCTATTTCCTCTTGCTTCGGCTCCTCCTTCGCAGATCGCTGGTGTGGAGCACGTGGTCTTCATTCAGAGAAATGTCCTGAACTGGAGAGAGAGAACGCTGCTTATAGATGCTCACAATGAGACGTTTGCCAGCCGAGTGACGGTGAAGGAGAACTGCCGCTACACGGTGAGCCTGCCGGGCCTCCTCATGGTCTTGATGCTGTCCCAGGGCCTGTGTGCCCCTCCCCTTTCCCTGTGTCTTCTTGACTCCTCACTAGTGGGTTTTATTCCCTCTTCTTTTTTAGACCTAGTGTCACTATGTAGCCCAGGTTGGCCTGAAAACTTTCTATCCTCCTACCTCAGCCTCCTGAGTGCTGGGATTATAGGTATGTGTCACCATGCCCTGCTAAGATTTCTTTTCTTTTCTTTTTATGAGTACACTGCAGCTGTTTTCAGACACACCGGAAAAGGGCATCCGATCCCATTACAGATGGTTGTGAGCCACCAATGTGGTTGCTGGGAATTGAACTCAGGACCTCTGGAAGAGGAGTCAGTGCTCTTAACCACTGAGCCATCTCTCCAGCCCAAGATTTCTCTTTGTTGCTCACATATATAAATATATTTATGGACATATAAGGATATGATGATGTAATGTTTTCATATACATATATAACTTTATTTTTTCTTTTTCTTTTTTTCGGAGCTGGGGACCGAACCCAGGGCCTTGCGTTTGCTAGGCAAGCACTCTACCACTGAGCTAAATCCTCAACCTCCCATATATAACTTTTGAAATATACCTAAATACATATTGATATTTTGTATTATAAATGATCTGCATATTATGCGTATAATTTTATCTCTCTCTGTGTATGTGATTTTTTTTTGTGTGGGATTTTGTGCTGGAATTACAGGTGCACACCAGTTTGAGAAAGGGCTCTTTGCTCCCCGCAGTTAGGCTCCGTATTGTTGTCTGGGTGCATAATGCCGTCTATGGCAGTCCAGAAGAACCCGTGCAGAGAGCACAGCATCACCATACTGAGGCCTCTTCTCATTTTGCAGGTCCATCCCGAGAATGAAGACTGGACTTGCTTTGAACAGTCCGCCTCTCTGGATGTCCGCTCTTTCTTTGGCTTTGAGAGCACCTTGGAGAAGATCGCCATGAAGCAGTACACTGCCAATGTCAAGAGGGTGAGGGCAGCAGCGAGGCCCCATTCACTGCTGACAGCTCCTGAGACACGAGGCGACAGCCCCGGCTTTCCTGACTTTCCCGAGCCTCAGTTTTCTTGTTTTAAAAAACGAACTCTGATGACTGCATCAGTGAGGCCACCAATGGGAAGAGCTGGCCTATTGTGGGGACATCTTGACATTGTCCCAGGACTCCAAGATGCTTTGGCAAGTTTAAGTCTGGGCTCCAGAGAGAGTTCAAGGCCAGCCTAAGCAACTCAGTGAGGCAAACGGCTGGAGGCAGAGATCAGTGGTGGAGCACTTGCCTGTCATGCATGAGGCCCTGGCTTAAACTCCCAGGACCAGATCTGGGAGTGTCATTGAGGCCAGGGCTTTGGTTTTAATGATAGAATAACAGCCTAGAATCCCCCAGTGAGGGTTGGAGGGCGTGGCTCAAATAGCCCCCGCCTAGAATGCCTCAGTGGGGCGTTGGAGGTGTGGGTGGGTGGTAGAGCACCTGCCTAGCATATGGGAGACCTTGGGTTCCACTCCCAACACCACAAAGTCACTTGGTTCAATGGCCTTAGGTTCCAGGTCAGAGAGAGAGAGTGGCCTGTTCACCAGATAAACAGTCTGCTTTTGGTGACATACTTTACCTGATGCATTACCAACATAAAACTGAGCTCGCTGCCTTTGCTCTGTGTTTAGTCTTTTTCCTCTCTGTTCCTCCTGGCCATGTTTTGCAATAGCCATATGTCAGGGCCGGGACCTGAGCATGCGTGGTTCTTCAGCGCTGGGACCTGAGCATGCGTGGTTGATTCCTCAGCGGTGGTGTGGTGACCTTGCGGCACTGCTTGTTTGTGACATCTTTTTGGGTCTGTTGCTTCCAGGGGAAGGAGGTGATTGAACACTATCTGAGCGAGCTCATTTCCCAGGGGGCATCCCACATTCCCCGTTGGACACCAGACCCAGTCCGGGAGGCGGATGTCCGTAGCCAGCTTGTGCGCCCGTGCCCTAGTTCCCAGGAGACGGATGGCCCCAGTGATGCCCCAGCCCCTGCTTCTGAGATGGCTACGGCTGATGGTAGGTGGTCGCAGAGAGCCAGTATCCAAGTCTGTGCCCTCGCCTCTGGCTCCAGGAAGCCTGCCACACTGCCAAGCTCCCTAAGAGGGGGGAGAGGTGCTGCACGGTGCCAGTGCTGGGGACAGTCTGGCACCCACTCAGCCTCCTCCCCCTGCTTCTCAGAGCTGATCTATTTCTAGCCCAGGAACTGACCTCTGGTGGTTTTTAAGATATTTTTAATTGCACGAGTAATGCAAGATCATGGTAGAGAAATATCTAAACGAAGATGAGAAGGGGAAGTAACGGCTGGAGACGGCCTCAGTCAATAAAGTGCTTGCCTTGCAGACACGAATGGTGTCTCCCCGAGCCCACACCAGACGCCAGGAGACATGGTGGCACTCACTGTAATCTTAGCACTAGAGAGGCGGGAGAGCCCTAAGCCAGTGAGAGATTCTGCTTCAAACAGAGCCAGGTAGATGGTACGTGAGGACCAAACCTAAAGATGGCCCCCGCATACACACACGCACACACAAGAGAAAAGGATGAAGATTCTGTCCGTCTTCCTAGAGCTGTCGATCGTTTTGTGTCTCATGAAGGGGCAGATGGTACAAGAGAGCACACTCCCACACACACATATGTGCGCACGCACGCTCACACTTGGAGAGTGTGGAGTAGGTGGGAGCGTGCCCTGTATCCCGTCTGTACCCTACCATCTCTCACTAACGTTGCAAGAACACCACGCGTATCCTTGCCCTTCACGGTACAATGTCAACGCTTGGAGCCTTACTTCCTGAGGTTGGCTCATTGTTATCCATGTTTGAGGCTGAGGCGGGCCCTGTGTTTGATAGGCAGCTGGGGATGACCTTGAGTTTCAAACCTCCTGATTTCCCACCTCACATGCTGGAATTGCAGGCATGTGCCAATGCTGGCAATTTTAGTCTCCTTCAAAAGTTCATACAAATCACATAGTATGTAAAGTCGTATAATATGTGAGTGCGTCTCAGAGCTCAATGTAGAAGCCAGAAGATCCATGGCTTGGCATCGGGCCTCTCTATGTTAGCTCAGGCTACCCTTGAGTTTGAGGTCCTCCTGAGTTTTAGGATTACTAAGTACTTCTATGATCTTTACTTTGCACACAATCTTTAAAGCTTTTCTAAATTATATTTTTATTTATTTGTGTGTGTGTGTGTGTGTGTGTGTGTGTGTGTGTGTGTGTGTGACAGCTCATATGTAGAGACCAGAAGACATTTGTGGGAGTCATTTCTTTCTTTCCACTGTGTGTGTTTTGGGGACTCAGGCCATCAGGTTTGGTAGTAAATACCTTTACCTAAGGCCATCATATGAACCCCCGAGGGGTTTGTTTGTTTTAAAATGGGTCTCAAGTGGCCCAGGTTACCATGCTATGGAGCTGAGGATGATGGTGAACTCCTGGCCCTTCTGCCTTCTCCTCCCCAGTGTGGGATTAATAGGTGTGTATCACCATGCCTGTCTTAGGTATATATGTACGTGTGTGTGTGTGTGTGTGTGTGTGTGTGTGTGTGTGTATGTACATATGTATGTGTTACTAAATAACGTGATATGTTTTATCACTCAAGGAATGAAAAGGTGGTTTCACTATTATACACAGGATTGTTTTATTGGTTTTTTGGTGTTTGTTTGTTTTTTGAGACAGAGTCTTACCATGTGATTTTGGCTGACCTAAAACCTGCTTTGTAGACCAGGTTGACCTCCACCTCACGGAGATCATCCTGCATCTGCCTTGCTTGGCCTTATTTATTCATTTTTGAGATAAATTTATTTTACTATATTTTCTTACGTAGCCCAGACCAATCTTTAACTCCTAATACTCCTGTCTCCACCTCCCAGGTGCTGAATTTATAGGTGTGTACCACCAGGCCCAGGGACAGTTCAGTCTATTGATATAGAATGTGCTCACAATATGAGGTTAAAACAAAAATACAGCTGCAGAGTTGGCAGCCTTCAGACCCTCATCCCACAGTGAGGATCATCCCACATCTGAGGCCCAGAGGGAGACCTCCATCTGAGGGAACGCTGTTGCTAAACCCTGACCAGGAACCGCGTTCCAGAGCTCTGACAGCTGGCAGCTACAGAAGGCTGCAGAGTGTAGACCATGTGGTAAAGACCTATGTCACCAGATGTGGTGTCTGGTTCTATGTCACCTTGACACAAGCTAGAGTCATCTGAAAGGAGGAACCTCAACTGAGAAAATGTCTCCTCTACAGGGTCTGGATGCCGGTCATTGTCTCAGCGAGTGGTTGATACGGAGGGCCCAGCCCACTATGGGTGGTGCCATCCTGGTGGTCCTGGGTTCTATAAGAAAGCAGGCTGAGCAAGCCATGGGGTGTAAGCCAGTATAGCAGCACTCCCCCATGGCCTCTGCCCCTGCCTCCAAGTTCCTGCCTTGGCTGAGTTCCTGTCCTGACTTCATTCAGTGAGAAACAGTGATGCGGAAATGTAAACCAATAAACCCTTGCCTCCCAGGTTGCCTTGGTGACGGTGTTTCATCACAGCAATAGTAACCCTGGCT
Source organism: Rattus rattus (assembly GCF_011064425.1). Classification (NCBI taxonomy): domain Eukaryota; kingdom Metazoa; phylum Chordata; class Mammalia; order Rodentia; family Muridae; genus Rattus; species Rattus rattus. The sequence continues at coordinate 16,737,195 of NC_046162.1, read as the reverse complement.
AAGGTAGCAGATTTGGTAGCACATGCCTGTGGTCTAGCTCTCAGGAGGTGTAGGCAGGAAGTTCAGGAGCATCAAGGATAGCCTCTGCTTTATGGTGTATTTGAGTCTAGCCTGGGGTACATGAGATCCTGTCCCCAAACAAAATAAAACACACGAACAAACGGCAAAGGACAAAACAAAGGAAAACAGTGGGAGATGGAGGATGGCCCCTTGCTTCCTCTACCCTGAAATCCCTATTTTTCTTTCTCAGGGGACAAGCTGGATGCAGACTACATTGAGAGGTGCCTGGGCCATCTCAGTCCCATGCAGGAGAGTTGCCTGGTCCAGCTTCGGCGCTGGTTACAGGAGACCCACAAAGGCAAGGTGGGTGTGGGCCTCCCACTTAAATGACAGGAGTCAGCCTAGGGCATGGGGAGGGAAGAAAACAAGTTTGTGCCATCAGTAATGCTCAGGGTTTGCTTCCTTTGTTTTTACATCTGTCCTGTCTGTCTTTTACACACAGGGAGGCCACCACCCTTCCGCTAGTGATGTTTGGGGTCGGGAAGTTCTTTGTGGTAGTGTTTATTCTGTATATTGTAAGATGCAAGTAGCACCCCTAGTCTCCAATCGGGAGATGCAATACCTTACCCCATCCAGATATGACAACTCAAAATGGCCCTTAGCATGTACATATGTCCCTGGGGACACATGTGTGCACGTGTGCGTGTGCACGCACTCACGTGCAGTTGACAATCAATGTTATATGGTACCATGCTCTGTTCTTTTCTAAGAGACGTACATATGACTTAAGGGTGATGGTTGATAGCCCTGGCCACTTGGATGTGCACCACATACCTCAGCCCCAAGCAGACTCTCGTCCGTTCTACCGAATCAGAACTTCTTGCTTAGGCACGGATTGCATACATTTGCCTCCCTGGCCCTGGGGCCAGACAAGCGAGTTGCTCAGCGTTGGCCCACAGCAAAACCCATCACTTCTATTTCTGCAAATGTAAAATGTAAAAAATAGTGTGGGCCACAAACACTGAGCCCCAGCAAATGGTTAAGGTGGAATCCGTTGCAAAGAAAGAACCCCAGGAAAGGCAGCTTGCAATAGAACTGGCTTTGCACCAATGGTATATTAGGAAAGGAGGAGGAGAAAGCAAAGGGGGGAGGGGGAGGGGAGAGGAGGGAGGGGGAGGAGGTGCTACCCCAAGGAAAGATACTATTTTTAGGACAAACAGGGAGGGATGCTAGGCAGCCACACTGCACAGCTGTTCACCACAGCCCTCCCCTTGGTCTCTCTGCTTTGGGCTACTTTCCCCAGCTGTTTTGAAGACTAGGAAAGATGAGGTAAGAGGCTCTCTGCTTTGGACTACCTTCCCCGACTGTTTTTCACTTGAGGTAAGAGGCCCATTTCTGTCACTTTATCTCAGCGGTTGGAAACGCCACTCTGTTCTTCTCTGTTTCCTGTTTCTCAGATCCCCAAAGATGAGCACATCCTGCGTTTCCTGAGGGCTCGAGACTTCCATCTGGACAAGGCCCGGGATATGTTGTGCCAGTCCTTAAGCTGGCGGAAGCAGCACCAGGTGGATCTCCTTCTGCAGACCTGGCGGCCCCCCGCCCCGCTGCAGGAGTTCTATGCTGGAGGTTGGCACTACCAGGATATAGGTGCGTCCCACACCTGAGCCACGCACGTGTGAGTGCCAAGGGCGCTCTCTAAATGAAGCAGCCCAGACTGACACCTCAGATTCCCTTCTGGCTCTCTGGGGCATTGGAGTTACCTGTGATGTGTTACCCAGGTGGAATAGGCATAGATTTTTGGTTTGGTTTGGTTTGGGAGGACGTTTCTGCTCCTGGAATCACCACACATAGTCTCACTGATAAGGTATTGATTTACTTAGGCAGCCTTAGCGAATCAGGTACTAAAACAACAGATGCCAGCCTGGAGGCTGGAAACGTGAGACTCAGGAGGCAGCAGGACTTGGGATAGGTGTTGCTTCACTTGCACAAAGCCTCCAGTCTGTTCCTCAGCCCTTAACACATCTGGTTTCTGTGGTATGCATCTGCCTTAGTTAGGGTTTTTATTGCTGTGAAAAGACACCATGACCAAGGCAACTCTTAGGAAGGAAAATATTTAATTGTGGCTAGCTTACACTTTCAGAGGTTCAGTCCATCATCATCATGGCGGGAAGCGTGGCAGAGTGCAGGCTGACACGGTGCTGGAGGAGGAGCTGAGAGCTCTATATCTTACTGTATAGTCAGCAGAAGGAGACAGTGTGCCGCGCGGGGTGTAGCTTGAGCATAGGAGACTTCAAAGCCCTCCTCCACAGCGACAGATTTCCTGTAACAAGGCCACACCTACTCTGACAAGGCCACACCTCCTAACAGTGCCACACCCACTCTGACAAGGCCACACCCACTCTGACAAGGCCACACCTCCTATTAGTGCCACTCTATGGCCAAGCGTTCAAAAACATGAATCTACGGGGGCCGAACCTATTCGAGCCACCACAGCATCTGAAATCCTAACACTCGGGAGGTGCAGGCAGGAGGATCAGAAGTTCAAGGTTAATCTCAGCTATAAAATGAATTCAAAGCTAGCCCGGGTTAGAGATTCTGTCATCATAAAACAAACAAACAGACCAAGTCAGGAAGCCCTAGGAGAGCCCTACACCTCCTCTTCCAGCTTTTGATGGCCCCTGAGTTTGTGGCTGTTATCATTCTCAGTTTCTGCCCCTATTTGGCATTTGTGGCTTTCCCTGTGGGTATCTTCACAACCTCTTAGGAGCTCTGGGTTGTTTAGAACCCACCCCACCTCCGTCCTGATGTCATTGGGAGATCCTTAGTTGACAACGGCAGCTCCAGTAACAAGGTTCTGGGGGTCATAAGGTTTTCGGAGACAGCATTCTTTCCACCGTAGGTTTCCTTAAAGAGTATAGAGCCATGAGGCCAAATCACAGCTGCACTCATTAAGGTCTCTTATGAAAACCAGTGCCCTCTGAAGGGACAGTGTGCTCTCTTAACCACTTGAGCCAACTCTCTAGCTCCCGATTTTCCAGTTCTCGTTGGTTATTTTGCTGTTTAAAAATGGCTGCTCAGTGTGGTGCCTAGTCACTCAGGCCTGACATCCCATCCCCCTGGGAGGTTGAGGCAGGAGGATTGAAAGTTTAATGCTGGCTATGGAGTGAATTCAAGGCTGGCCTGTGAACTTACGAGACAAAATGAAAAGAGACTTGGAGATGTGGCTCGGCGGTAGGTCACCTGCCTATGTGAGGCCCTGGGTACTAAGCCTTAGCACTGCAAGTGGGGTAGACAGCAAAAGAAAATAGTTGGCTTTGCAGGGCTGAAGCACAGGCTCCTTTGTGCAGGGCCTTCTGTAGAAGACATGTGTGCCCAGTACGTTTCTTCGTCTGAGTTACAGTTCTTCTGGCTTTGAGGTCAAGGTTGGTGAGTCAGCAAGCAAGGCCATCTTGTGATAAGGACCCAAAAAATGTGCCCGGACATGGCAACAGGACCAACTCCATGTCCATAGACACCATGGCTGAGTGTTCACTAGCTCAGGGTTCCAGTTCCCAGAGCACAGCTCTCGAGAATAAACAGAGCCAACTGTGTTAGCAGTCCTTAAAGATAGCTGGCCGTGTTGACAGTCCTTCATGCTCCTCCAATGTGCTGGCTGGAGGAAGGCCAGGGGCAGAATGTGCACTCTCTGAATTTCCTCGTGACATGGCTCATATCATCTTTAAAAACTTATTTTTTAAAAATGGTTTGAGTGCATGCGTGAGTGTGGAGATAAAAAGACAACCTTCTTGTTTGAGGCATGTGTCTCACTGAACCTGGAACTCATGGATTAGAGGAGACAAGGCTGAATGGCCAGAAGTTCCAGGGACCCTACTGTCTGTGGGTCCCCAGCATTGGGATTACAACTACACACCACCAAGCTGGCCTTGAACTTACAGAGAGCCGCCAGTCTCTGCCTCCTGCTGGGGCTAAAGGTGTGTACCTCTGCTCACGTGCACCTCTAGTCCTGGCTCTGACTGGCTTCAAAAAACATGGCATGGCTCGGTGGTTAAGAGCACTGACTGCTCTTCCAGAAGTCCGGGGTTCAATTCCCAGCAACCACATGGTGGGTCACAACCATCTGTAATGGGATCCGATGCCCTCTTCTGGTGTGTCTGAAGACAGCTACAGTGCACTCGAATGAATAAAATAAATAAGTAAATCTTAAATTTAAAAAAGGATTTGGGGGGGTTGAGATTTAGCTCAGTGGTAGAGTGCTTGCCTAGCAAGCTTTTTAAGGCCCTGTTCGTCCCAGCTCAAAAAAAAAAAAAAAAAAAAAAAAAAAGAAAAAAAAAAAAACAAACAAACAAACAAAAAAAAAAAACGAAAAGGGGATCTGGGGATAAGACTCATTTCTTCACACTTGCATAGCAAGGCTTTACTGACAGCAATCTCCCTAACCACTAGAAGAAAAAAGAAAAGAAAAGAAAAAAAAAAAAAAGTGAACCACTGATTTCAGTTTTAGGTAGAAAAGGTAGCAAGATGGTGCAGGTGTCCCCGCTCCCTACTCAGGCTCTCCCCTCTGTTTTTTTTTTTTTTTTTTTTTTTTTTTTGAGCTGGGGACCAACTCAGGGCCTTGCGCTTGCTAGGCAAGCGCCTACCACTGAGCTAAATCCCAACCCTCCCCTCTGTTTTGAATGTGTTTCTGTGTTCAGTTTTCCTAAGGGGTGGTGGCTAAGTGCTCTCAGAAGCAGGCACAGTTAGGTTCATTGTCCCTCGGTGAACCCCCAGTATGACCTCTGCTCCTAGGTGGAGAGTTATGTTCGTAGGCACCAGCTTTGACTGGTTCCAGTTGTCAATAATCCCCAAAGATGTCTCTTTCTCTTCCTGGGCTTTGCCCACGAAAAAGATGGCTGCCCCCTCTACATCCTGCGCCTGGGACAGATGGACACCAAAGGCCTGATGAAGGCAGTGGGAGAGGAAGCTTTGCTGCAGCATGTGAGTCAGGGGCGGAGTCTGGGCCAGCGACGTTGGCCTGTGGGCGGAGCAGCATAGTCAGCTGTAGTCCATAACGTGCCTGCCTTCTAGGTTCTTTCTGTCAACGAGGAAGGACAGAAGAGATGCGAAGGAAACACGAGACAATTTGGCCGTCCCATCAGGCAAGAACACGAGTTGGGGGCAAAACACCCAAAGAATGCTAATTAACGTTTACTGCTTACTGCGCATGTGCGTGGCCAGGTGGCTGAGTGGGCGCTGTGGGACCGCGTTCCCCTTAGTTCTTACAATGATCCTGTGGGGGTAGGGCCCCTTTCCTGGTTTTTTTCTTGTGGAGTCACTGCGAGTCTGGCTGAGCTAATCTGAGATGTTCCCTACTAATTCCACCCCAATTTACATAGGCTCCGCCCCTTTGCTTCCTCAGGCTAGCCTTCCTCCACAGCTCTGATGTGCCCTGTGTTCTCTAGTGACCCACACTCTCCCTCTTCTTCCTTCACATTTCTATTCCTGTGAAAGTGTCCCTTGTCCCATGCTTCCAGCCCTGTTTTCCTGTACCCTCTGCTCTGTCCCATGTGTCTGGGAGGATGCTAGAGGCCAAGGGACGTGGCAGAATCAGGTAGAGCCCCAGTCTTGTGTCTGTCACAGCTCCTGGACCTGCTTGCTGGACCTAGAGGGCCTCAACATGAGGCATTTATGGCGACCTGGGGTGAAAGCCCTGCTGAGGATGATCGAGGTGGTGGAGGACAATTACCCCGAGACTCTGGGCAGGTTGCTCATCGTGCGTGCGCCTCGTGTCTTCCCGGTGCTGTGGACGCTGGTGAGAGCCAGATCGGGGCCACTGAAGGGGTGAACTTTTTAACCTGAAAGATCCTGAACGCACAGATCGGTGGGGATGATGCGGATCCAAGGTTATCGGGGTCTCCTTCCTGAGAGATGAAAATGTAACTGGGTTATGATAGAGGCTTTAGGACATGTTCGAATGGTCCAAAGCCTGTGAATTCTGCACTTTTAAATTTCATGGGTTTGTGCATAGGTGTGTGTTCACTTGGGCGCATGTGCGTGTCAGGCACATGTGCACATATGTGCACTTGAGTGGCAGTCAGAGGTCAGAGGTCAACCTTGAGTGTGCTTCCTCGGGAGCGTCCCACTTTTTTATTTTTATATTTTATATTTATATATATTTATATGTATATTATATTTATATATTTCCCACTTTATTTTTATATTTTTATATTTTCATTAAACCCGGAGTTCACTCATCAGGCTAGGTTACCTGGCCAGAGAGTCCCAGAGGCTCACCTGTTTCTCTTGCTCTCTAGCCCTGGGGTTACAAAATGGGTGCCACTAAGTCCAGCTCTTTTTTTTTTTTTTTTTGTTCTGGGCATCTAAATTCAGTTCTTCTCAATTACTTGCCAAGCACTTTACTGACTGAGCCATGTCACCAGGCTGAATTAGGCACTTTAAAATGATCAATTTGGGGCTGGAGAGATGGCTCAGTGGTTAAGAACACTGACTGCTCTTCCAGAGGTCCTGAGTTCAATTCCCAGCAACCACATGGTGGCTCACAACCCTCTGTAATGGGATCCGATGCCCTCTTCTGGGGTGTCTGAAGACAGTAACAGTGACATATATAAAAAATAAGTAAATCTTTTTTTTTTTAAAGTCGAAGTCAACCATATGTAGTGGCATACACCTTTAACCCCAGCATTCAGGAGACAGGGGCAGGAGGATTTTTGTGAGTTCTAGGTCAGTCAGATCTATATATTGAGTTCCAGGCCAGCTAAGTCTACATACTGACCTTGCATACATACCTTGCATTAAACTAAAAATCAAGTCAGGGCTGGTGGCAGGGCTCAGCAGCTAAGAGGGTCTGTGGCCAAGCCTGATGACCTCAGTTCAATCCCTAGGACACATTCAATGGATTCATAGAGCAGAGAACCATGGGAAAAAAAAGAGAAAAAGAACTCCCAAAAGTTGTCCTCTGATTTCCACAAATGCCCACCCCAAAATAAATACAAGTAAAATAATTTTCTTAAAGATCAATTCTGGCAACGTGCCTTTAATCCCAGCATCCAGGAAGCAGAGGCTGACAGATCTCTGAGTTTGCGGCTAGCCTGGTCTACAGAGTGAGTTCTAGGACAGTTAAAACTACACAAAGGAAACTCTGTCTGGAAAAACAAAAACAAAACAAACAAACAAACAAAAGAGCTAGGTCTGCTGGTGCACACCTGTAGTCACAGCACTTGGGAGGCTGAGGGGGAAGATCCTGAGTTTCATGATGATCCACAGAGTGAAACCCTTCCCAAAAACAAAACAGAAAAGCCCAAACCAAAGGTCAATAAATATATTCAACCAATCAGAAATAAAATAAAACAAAACCAACCATTAAAGTGGCCGGATCTCTGCTCTATAAATCCCATTGAATAAACTTGAAATGTCTTGCCCGTGCTCCCGCCCCCAGGTCAGCCCCTTCATCAACGAGAACACCAGGCGGAAGTTCCTCATCTACAGTGGCAGCAATTATCAGGGCCCTGGCGGCCTAGTGGACTATCTGGACAAGGACGTGATCCCCGACTTCCTGGGAGGAGAGAGCGTGGTGAGGCTGGCGGCCGGTCCTGGGTTCCAGAAGGGAGTGGGGCAGAACAGAAGCCTGGCAACCCAGACTCCGGGGGTCAGGAAGCTGATGAACAGTGCCTTAGGTGTTCCCATCCTACTCTCACGGCGGGGAGACGCTGGCTTTAAGTGGGGACAGGGTTGGCTGTAGAAGCTTCTCCAGAAGGGATGACATCCCTTGAGGTGAGCCTTTCAAAGGCAGTGAGGGCTGGAGGTGGTGCAGATTTAAGAGTATTGTTGGGGCTGAAGCGATGTTTCTGCAGCTAAGGGCTCTGGCTGCTTTGCTTTTCCCGAGCAGCTGGGTTTGATTCCCAGCCCCTACATGGTGGTTCATAACTAGCTAACTCCAGTCCCGGGGAGTCCAGTGCCCTCTCCTGGCTTCCATAGGTACTGCATGCACGTGGTACATAAACATGCATGCAGGCAAAACACTCATCCACGTAAAAAAATGTTAAAAAGTTTCAAAATGCTGTGTACACGCCTAGTAAGCTTGTGTCATTTGTTGGTAAAGTGGTTTTCTTAGAAACTGCCCAGCTCGACTGTGTTCTTTCTTGTGATACGGATGTCTGGTTTCTTTTTGGTCCAGTTTACTAAAGGACAATGGGCAAGGATTTTGCTCTGTTATTCCCTCTGCCCTTTTGTTTTCAAAGTGAACCAAGAAAAACTGTTGTATGTGGATGCTTGGAGTCTGAGGCTTGGCCACCCAGGGCCTCTTTGGCTTGGAGATATGTATAGAACCAGACAGGCCCTTGTCAGTTCTCACTGAGGAACCACATCTAGACAGACAGTATGAAAAGCGTTCAGGGTACAAAGGTCTACACACACACACACACACACACACACACACAAATATGAACACACATGAGCTCACGTACGCACAAACATGCACACATGAGCAAGCACATGCACACACGTACACACACGAGCACACACACGTATGCACACATGAACACACGTATATATGCACACACACGTGCATGCACACACAGAAATACAAACGCACATGCAAGCTCACACACACATATACATGTGCACACACATGCATATAGGCATGCACACGTGCAAGGCACACCACAGTGTGCATATGGTCAGAGAAAAGCCTGTAGGAGTCACTCTCTTCAACATGTGGGCTCCAAGGATGAAAGTCAGGTCTTTAGACTTGGTGGCAAGTGCCCTTACCCACTGAACCTTGTCACCAGACTCTGTTTTGCTTTTGAGAAGGTCTCACTGTTTAGCCCAGGCTGGCCTAGAACTCAGGATCCTCTGTCCTCAACCTCCTGAATGCTGGGATTATAGGCTGTACCATCACACTTGACTCATAGTTTTGTGTCCTGATCAGCCATGTTCACCTGTGTGATCTTGGAAAAGTAGTGCCAGTGTTCAGCTCAATTGGGGTCACTATCCTAAGCTGTTTCAGGGCTCACAGGACACCTAATGAGAGGCCAGAGGGGCCTTGGCAACCCTGACCTGACAACCTTTTTTGCCTTTGAAACCTCCCCTCAGTGTAACGTTCCAGAAGGAGGGATGGTCCCCAAGTCCCTCTATCTGACAGAGGAGGAGCAGGAGCAGGCTGATCAGCTACGGCAGTGGAGTGAGACCTACCATTCAGCCAGCGTGCTTCGTGGAAGCCCCCATGAGGTACCTGCCACCTGGTGCCACCTGACCTGAGAGGGCACGGGCGGGGTGGTATCATGTTCCTTCAGACTGGGCATGGGGTGATTCCAGTCACTCAGTTTCAATTCTAGCCAAGAAGCTCTGGGACGTGGATGTTTGCAGAATCCCTGGGTGACCTCACACTCCAGGCACTGCAGTTCATCCTAGGTGACCAGGCCTTTCAGTAAGAGGCAGGGTTCTGGGCAGAGGGGACAGTGGGAGAGTCTTAGCAGCTCATCCTGACCACGGGGAGACTGCTAGATGATCAGTGCTGAGCACAGCACCCTGACCTTGGGGCTCTCCCACCTCTTCTCCCATGATGCAGGTTGCCATGGAGATACCAGAAGGGGAGTCAGTCATCACCTGGGACTTTGATATCCTCAGAGGGGATGTGGTGTTCAGTCTGTATCATGCAAAACAGGCACCCAAGCTCAGTCCCCAGGAGCCTGGGGTTAGAGCCAGTGGACAGCTGATCGACAAGAGCTGGATCCTGGGGGTGGATTATAGCCGAGTAGAGGCACCCCTCATCTGCCGGGAAGGGCAGAGCATTCAGGTATGCGGCCGCAGGCTTTTCTTACTAACAGCATGGGGTATCAAGTCCCATCCTCAGGCTTCTGAGGAGACAGATGAAGACAAAGTGGGTGTGCTCCCAGCCTCTGGAACCCTTTGCGTGATCAGAGTCCCCCCACTGCAGAAGGCTACACGGAGGGAGCATAGGGTACTAAGCTAAGAGGCAGCTAGAGGCCTGGGGAAGCTCTTGGAGCCTCAGTTTCTCCATGGAGAAAAGGAATCATTAAAGGGCATAATCTAAATGTTCAAACAGACTTGGGTTTGATCCTCAGAACCTGAGGGGAAAAAGCCATGTGTGTGGGGGACACACGCATGCACACACACACGCACACACGCACACGTATGTGGGGGCCCCAAATGACTACCACTGGTGCTGTTTAAATCAAAGTTCCTCTTCTCTAAATTCAGGAGGGCTACAGGTCCAAAGCCGAGGAGCCTGCAGGGGTTCCCTAAGGATCCAGGGAGTTCCCTTCTTGCCCTTTTGTTGGGTCTTTGCCTCTGGACACATAATTGCAGTCCCCACCCTGACCTTATATGGCGCTGTCCTCCATGTCTGTTTTGTGCCTCAAAGTCCCCTCCCCCGCTCCCATAAGGATAGCAGTAGTTGTGTTCACCCCGAATCTTTAGCTGAAAAGTGGGAGAAATATCCAAATAAGATTATCTTCTGAGGTTCTGGATGGATATGGATTTGGGGGACACTGTTGAGCCCATGTCATCGGCCCGTGGTGGGTGGAGGCTCCCGCCACCCTTCCCCATATGAGTTCATTACAGAAGAGGGTTTTGAGGGTGGCTGGGCTGGGAGAGGTGGGAGCTGATGTTCTAGGTGAAGGGGATGGGGAGAACTAGGCTGGGGAAGCAGGGCATGTCACGGGGCTGGGGGGGAGTTCTGGAGCAGGAAGGCAAGTAGTAAGGTCCGGAGGTCAGCAGCCAGATCCAGCACCCCAAGACCTTGGCCTCAGAACCACCCCCAGTCTGAAGTTCTGACTGTAGGGCTGCAAATCCACATCTCCTGTCTCTTAGGACTCTGACATGCGGGTTTCCACAGGAGGCTAAAACCATGGGGCTAGGAGCAGATTTGGACGTGTAACTGGGCTTGGAGCCACCTTTCTCACCCCTCCAACTCCCCATGCGGCCAGTGTTACAGGTGCAATATTACACCCCTGCACGCATACATACACACTCTCAGGCACACAAACGTACATATGCACATGCACACACACATTTACACATAAACATATACACACATAAATGCACACCTGCACATGTATGTACACACATACACACACTCACTGAAACACACATATCCACTCACACAGACACACACACACATATCTACACATACATACACAAATTTATACACATACATATATATACATTTACATATAAACACTCACATGCACATATATGCACACACACACACAGCAAAGCACAAACACCCATACACACACACACACACACACACACACACACACACACACACACACACACACACACATATATATATATTTCCTGGGCTATCCAAAGGGCCCACAGAAAGGAACTTGTCTCCCGACAAGAAAATCCATGAAGGTTCAACCTCCCATCCCAGTTCCAGGAGAACCCAACTCCCCATCTGGTCCTTAGGAGTTCCCAGCCCCTCAAACCATCTTTAGGAAGACCCAGCCCCCAAGGTCATCCCCAGTAGGATCCGCTGTCTTCTGTTCTGTCCCCAGGGTGACTCAATGCCCTATCTTGTTCCCAGGGGACCCCATCTCTCCATTCCTTCCCCAGGAGGAGATGGTCTTACTGTGGTTCTGTTTCAGGGTTCCCATGTTACTCAGTGGCCTGGCGTCTACCTGCTCCAGTGGCAGATTCACAGTCCCCCCGAGAGTGTGGCCTGCAGTCTCCCGGGTGTGGATGACGTCCTGACAGCTCTGCACAGCCCTGGCCCCAAGTGCAAGCTGCTGTACTACTGTGAAGTGCTGGCATCCGAAGACTTCAGGTGGGGAGGCCTCCGCCAGCACTGGAGGTGTGGCTATGTCTGTGACTGCTGATGTTTCTGCAGTGGCATGGGGTCAGCTTCTCCTGGGGTGGACATCAACAGCCCTCTGTAGGAACTCAGAGGGGTCCCTTCGCTCAAGCTGGCCCAGTGGTGACACCTGCCTTTAATCCCAGCACTCAGGAGGCAGAGGCAGGAGGATCTCTCAGTCTGAAGCCACCCTGGCCTACAGAGAGCGTTCCAGGACAGCCAGGGCTGCACAGAGAACCTCATATCGAAACAAACAGACAATCAAAACCAGAGAGAGAGAGAGAGAGAGAGACAGAGAGACAGAGAGAGACAGAAAGAGAGAGGAAGACAGAGAGGGAGACAGAGAGAGAGACAGTGAGAGAGACAGAGAGGCAGAGACATACACAGAGAGAGAGAGAGAGAGAGAGAGAGAGAGAGAGAGAGAGAGAGAGAGAGAGAGAGAGAGAGAGAGAGATAGAGAGAGAGAGAGAGAGAGAGAGAGAGAGAGAGAGAGACACAGACAGAGAGAGAGAGAGAGAGAGAGAGACAGAGACACAGAGAGAGAGAGAGAGAGAGAGAGAGAGAGAGAGAGAGAGAGAGAGAGAGAGAGAGAGAGGCTCAAATGCTGAACCTTCACTGTTTGTAGCTGCAGGGCCTCCCTCCCTCCAAGGGTCTCTGTGCCCTGGGCCGGGGGGAGGGGCCTTGTCACGTGGACCGTCCTTCAGTCCTGGAATTCCTCAGAGTTTGCAACTACTCTAACGTAGTCTAGAGCAGTGCCTTACAGAGAACGGTCCATAGGTTGCTACTTTAAGAGGTCTTCCTCAGCTTCCCAGCTACCTTGTCTCTAAGGAGACACATCAGTTTGCCCCTCTGAGATTTACGAAGCCCAACTGTTAAGTGGGAACCAATGAGGATATGGTTCATGGGGCACACAGTAGGCCCTCAGAAACGAAGCAGGCAGCCCCGAGGTGAAGCAGGCAAGGCCTTCGATTTCTTCCCCACTCTTGTAACTTTTCATTAGTTTCGAGTCAGGGACTTGAGAAATATAGGTTGGCTTGGGCTCATGACGTGGCAGAGCAAGATCTTGGTCTCCTTCTCCCTAGCACGGGGATCACAAGTGTGTGCACCACCATCCCTGGCCTTATTTGGCGGCAGGATCAAACCGGGCTTTCATACATGCCAGACACGCACTTTACCAACGGAACTAGACTCAGCCCTTCCATTTTACATGCAAACCATGAAGCAATACAGATGGTAGCTAGCACAGGCCTGTAATCCTTGCACTCCAGAGGCTGAGACAGGAGGATCCCAAACTTGAGGCCAGTCGGGGCTAAATAATAAGAAGCTATCTCAGAAAACTCTAAGAAAGTTCTCTCAGGCCGGCTCTGATCTGACACCTGGAACCGGTTTAATCAGATAGAAGATGCCTCCTGGTAGCCAAGGCTGGCCTGGAGCTCACAATCCCCTCGTTTCCACTTCTTGAGTGCTGGGCTTGAAGACGTGCGCTGCTGACCGCTGGGGGCCTGGCTGGGCCTTGGGGGACTGGGTGTAAGGAGCTGGTAGCTCATTTTTGCTCACTATGGTGTCACTGGCTTTTCCCTCTGGGCTGGTTTGCTCCTGGTGGAGGTTAGCGCCTTGAGGAAGGAGCCCTGGGGCCTCATTTGCAGTATTATTAACAGCTTTTGCCAGGAAGATAACTTAAGTTGTACACATGCTTGTTCCCCAGGGGCTCCATGTCCAGCCTGGAATCCTGTGCCAGCCGCTTCTCTCAGCTCAGCGCCACCACCACCTCCTCCTCCTCTGGCCAGTCCCACAGTGGCTCGATGGTGTCCAGATAGCTGGCTGGGGACCTGCTGGCAGTCTGGGAGCTTCTGGCATCAGGCAGTGTTGGCAACGAAGCCCATCTAGACACGCGGGACCCTGTTGGATGCAGATGGTGCGGTGCCACACCTGGGGTGTGGTGACTCCACGGCAGGGACCCAGCTCGCTACCCGTGTGCAGGGGGAGCTTCGCTTCATGGCCTTTGATGGGACAAAGGCAGACAGACCTTTTACTTCTGACTTTCTTTTAAAAGCCGAGACCTCCTGGATGCTCTACCTCCTGTCCCCTGGAGTTTAGGATGGGACCAGGGCTGGGGTTCCTCTCACCACGTGCTGTGGCTTCCTCCTCAGGGAGGCCTATTCTACCACAGGATCATCACTGTTTGGTGCCAGGAAAGTGCACAAGGGAATGTCTCTTCCCAAAGTCCCAGGCCATTCAGAAGCTCTCCTCAGCCTGCCTGGGTCCATTCTGAACCAATCACAGTTGCAGGGAGAGTGAAAGAGCACGTGACTGCCGGCAGGGTCATGTGTTTAATCTGGACCAATCACTGTGATTTGGGTGCAGTGTAGTGATTGGCCAGCTTGGATTATGGGGCATTTCTGGGGCCAATCACGTGGTCTGGAAAGGGCAAAGTAGGCAGAAGGACTACTGGGGGATGGGTGACTGGGTAGATGGTCACCTTAGAATTTTTTATTTAGCTGTTTGTGACTGAGCACTGTCCAAGGAGCTATGATGGAGAGTTAGGACTCTGCTATGGACTGTAGTTCCGTTTTCTGCTTTGTGGAGCACTTAACCTTGACCACCCCTGACTTGAGGAACATCGAGAAGCCCAGGGCTTCTGCCTAGTTCCAGGCAGTGATGGGCTGATGGGGGTGACTCCAGACATTCTTGTCTCCCTCCAGAGAGGTCTCTTGCTGAGCCACTGCTCCCTTAAGCCTTTTTTTTTTTTTTTTAAACTAAAAACTCTTATCTCTGAGAGGTGGACATTCCTGGTCAGTCCAGGAGAACTTAGTTCTGGGGTGACTGGAATCAGAGACTCAATGTGATATGCTGGGGTGGAGATGGTGTCTCTACCCTGGAGTTGCTCTGACTCAGGGATTTTCTCCAAGGCCGACATGACTTTCCCAAACGCCCCATGGGAGAGTAGTGGGCTTTCTTGGAGACCAAGGACTTATCTCTCTTCATTTCCTGGATCCACAAAAGGTGAGAGGTCACTGTTTGGTGACTTTTGGCCAGTTTCAGCCTTCCTTTGGCGTTTTGCCTAGACAGTGGTTTAAAACCTGAGGCATACATAGCATGTAGAAATCAGGATTTCTGGTTTTCCTTAGCCCGCACTGGTCTCCGCCCCTACCAATCAGCACGAAAATGACCTTCGTTATTTTGATTACTATTTTTATTCTTGTTAATTATTTGCTGCTGCAGTGCTGAGGCTCAAACCCAGGCCTTGTTCATCTAGGCAATCACTACCACTGAGCCACACGCGAGGCCTGTTTCTGTGGTGATTGTTTTTGGTTTTGTTTTGACTGGTTTCATGTATCCTGACCTTGAACTCTAAGTAAGGCTAAGGATGACCTTAAGCTCCTGATCCTTCCGCTTCTGCCTCTAAAATTTCGAGATCGCTCATGTGTGCCAGCATACCTATCATATGCAGTGCTGGTTCCGTTCATGCTGGGCGAGCATTCTATCACCACACCTCATTCGCAGCCCGTCTCCGCTACCTTTAAATGTTCTTCTAACCTGACTCTCAAACCACAGCTAGAAGTACTTTGGGGAGAAGCTGTCTGGTGGCCTCTGCATATTTGTCCTCCAGACACTTTGAAGAACAGAGTGCAACAGGTTCCCTGAGGGTCTTTCTCTATCTCACCACCCCCAGCTAACACCATTTCATCAAGGGGAAGGTCTTGGCTCTTATTTAGGGTGGCAGAAAGGGGTCTTGCTGCAGGTATGGCTGGCCTCAGCTGCACTCAGGTCTCTTGACTCAACATCTCTTCCCACACTTGCCTCATGCCCTCTCCCTGCTGAGAGGCTGTAACAGCATCTCCAGAGCTACTCACAGGGTCCCAGACTCTAAGGGAAAGATGCCCCGAACTACAGTCTCCTAAAACATTCTGACTGGCCCCGCTCAAGTCACACACAAAGCACTTCCCAGCAAGGTCTGGGAAGTACGAAGTCTTTCTGGAGGAGGTCTGGGCCATAACAGGAACAGATGGCTGTGGCGGCATTCACCGTTGGCACTCCGGAAAGCCAGCAACTAAAACTAGCCCAAGGGTGCCGGGGAGATGACTCAGGTGGTGAAATGGCTGTGGCACAAGCGTGACAGCCCGAGTTTGAATCCCCAGAGGCCATGTAAAAAGCCAGATGCAGCGATGCACCCTGTAATCTCAGTGCTGGGTGGAAACAGGAGGATGCCTGGAGCTCACCAACTGGTATAGCTGAGCTGGTGAGCTCCAGGTTCAATGAGAGACCCCGTCTCAGAAAACTAAACTAGAGAGCAAATGAAGCCACCCATCATTAACCTTTGGCCTCACAGCAATATGACTGTAGTCTTGAGACCCCAGCCTTTCTTTCACTAGCTGTGAAACCTTGTGTAGGTGACTTGACTTCTCTGTGCCTCAGTTTCCTCATCTGTAAAATGGGGACAGCAGTGCCTACCTCACCAGGTGACAGTGGGACAAGGGAGCACTGGAAAGGCCTCCACATACAGAAAGCACTCAGGGAGAGCACTGTTGGAATCGGGGGGCGTGCGAAGAGGCCAGTGCTTTTCTACCCTGGAATCCCGTGACATTTCCCTTAACTTTGAAAAACTAATCATTCTTCAAGAACCACATCCTTCTTTTCATTGAGCTGGAGAAACAGGTGTCTGCTCGATCCTGAGATCTGAAAGAAGCATTAAACACTTTACCTTTGAATATCTGTCTGCTGTCAACTTCCTAGAGCTGTCCCGGGCTAGTTCCAGAATTTCTCAGCTGTAGTCAGGTGTGGGAGGGCACACCTATAATCCCAGCTCTTGTGTGTATAGAACCTCAAAAATCAGTTCAAGACACCCCCAGGCCAAGTTCTCAACACTAAGGAGATTTACTTCCCCACAGACAGGGTCAGGGGGCAGGGATAAGGGACAGAGACAGGAAATAGAAATAGAGAACAAGGGAAGGGAACAAAGGAGGGGGAGAAAAGGAGCAAGGAAGAGGGGAAGGGGTGTTTGTCATGTGGGGACAAAGGACTGCCTCTGGACAGGTGTAGCCCATAGAAAACGGTGGTTTATGAAGGCAAAATGGGAAACCCCAGGTTAGGATGAGGTGTTTAATTTTTATTGGGTATGTTAATCAGGTGAGCCAAAGGGGGCTTTTGATTGCTGGACTTCAATGCTTTGATAGCTGAACCTTGGTGGTCCCTCAGGAGGAAGAAGTGGTCAAATGAGGAAATAAACCTTGGCGGCTAGCTTTAAGGATATAAAGTTCTGAACAGTTTTGCAAGGCAGAGGGAATTAGGGAGAAAGGCAAGGCCTGCCAGAGCCGTCTTTGCCTTGCTGGGCTGGCCAGAGGCCCCTCATTGGGAGGTGGAGGCAGGAGGATCATCACGGATTTGAGGACAGTCTGGTCTGTGTGGTGAATTCCAGCCAGTTTGGGCTGCACCGAGACCCTGTTACACACACACACACACACACACACACACACACACAACAAAACCAAAAAGAGAATTTCCCGGCTGGTTTTTCTGAGGGCAGAGCCACAGCTGATCTTTCTGCCTCAGAAAGAGCCCAAGGCTCAGCCTTGTCCCCTCAGGGCTAAGCAGGGGTGCTGGTAACTGTGGAGTTCCTGTGCGGGCGCTGTCCTGTGGAAGGGCAGAGGGTGATTGGTTCCTCTGAATTCAGCCAGGTTTGAGCATTGCAGCTCAAGCAGGCCTGGAATTCACTACTCAGCTGCTGCCAGTCAGGCATTAACTCACCTGTTCATTCATATTCATATTCATCCACTCGTGCATTCATTCATTCATTCACCCATTCATTAATTCATTCAGTCACTCATTCACTCACCCATTCATTCATATTCATTCATTCACATATTCATCCACCCATTCATTAATTCATTCACTCATCCATTCATTCATTCATCCATTCTCTCATTCTTCATTCACTTATTCACTCACTGCTGTTCACCCATGAATTTTTCTGCAGTAGGGAGAAAGGTATACCAGAGGAAGACAGATCTCAAGAGGGCATGGGCTGGGTTCAAGGATGAGCTTCTGGTCCTGCTGACATCTTTCTCAGCCCTCGACTCTCCCCTGAGGCAAAACCTGCTCCAGTCCCTCTGTGGCCCTGAGCTGCTTCTGGAGTTCTACCTATGGGACATCAGGGAACTGTCTTGGCAGAAGCAGCCAGTGTGGGAGTTTGGGCAGGGTTTTGGTGGCAGGAACCACAGCTGCCAGGAGTTGAGGGTGGGTTGCCAGGGAGACAGGTGGCTGGGGGTGATTACTCTCCAGCTGTTCTAGAACATTCTGGATCTACCAAGATGTTTCCCAGGAAACGCAGTGTGAAATCCTAGGGCTATTTTCTGGATTTCAGATTTTTCCCAAGACATGAATTCCTTTGAGAACCTATATAAGCCACAGACTAGGTTTAATTTCCATAGCATCGTTTTAGATACGGAAATTGGCCTTGGGCAGTGCCGATGTGACAGGTTGCCTTCCCTTTTGTCCTCTACCAGCATTTTCTGGGGCTACCTCCTACACAAACCACTTGCCTAGGTTCTGCTGGGGTGGGCCAGCTACACACAGGGCTGTGACAAGGAGAAACAGTACTGAGTCAGGCCCGGTGGTGCTGTAATCCTAGCACTCGGGAGGCTGAGGTAAGAGGACTGTGAGTTTGAAGCCAGCCTGGGCTTCATATCAGGACAACAAACAAACAAAAATCCAGGCACAGTGGTCCACCAAGAAGGAGAAGCATTGAGAGTTCAAGGCCAACCTGGGCTACACTGCAATTTCTGTGCCAGCCAGACCTTGTCTCTACAAAACAAAATTTAAAAGTGGGATTAGAAGGTTGGGTAGACAAAGACAGAACTCGTCAGTAAATTAAAAGGTATTTTGCAGGGCCTCAGGGAAGTTCACATGGCTTAGTTTGTCCAAGATATTTAACCATGGTTCCAGAGTGTGCCAGGACAGGCCCTTTTCACGCCCTCCTGTGTTCCTACCTAGCTGCCGCTTGCGGTCCTGTGGTAGTGGTAGAAGCTTAGCTGCCAGCACATGGTGTTGCGTGTAGCTCTGGCCTCCCCGCCTAAGCTCCGGGAACGGACTGCGCTACCAGCTTCCGCCCAGAGAATATTGGATCGGAGGATGTAAAAAACAGACACACGTCACTCAATTTCAACTTGCCTTATTGGCTCAACTGCTGGGCACCTCCAATCTACCTCAGCTAGTGTGTGCGTCCCAGAACTCCCAGCTTAGCACCCTAAATCTGCACTGGATCCCAGTTGCTCAGCCACCTTCTGTCCCAGCTCAGCACCCCAAACTCCCACCTGCAGAAGCGGGCTGTGGTGGCTGTGCCCGAGACCTCACATGGCTGGTTGGCTTCCCCCTTCCAAAGCATGTGGAACACTCTCTCCTCTCCTTGCATCTGCATGCTTGCCTGCGGGGACCTGGAAGTCCATTCTATTCCTAACTGACCCCAGCCCAGACTGACCAAGTCGGCAGGACATTAGAATCATTTGAAATGGTAATTTTAAAGATAAACAGTAATTGTCTGGGCTGGTAGGTTATTTTGGAGTGGAGTATTACACTGTAATGATATTGTAAGACAACTTTTTCCAAATTGAAACATCTGCTCCCAAGGGAGGAAGGAGTGTATCAGATTCAGGAGATAAATGTGGGTGACAAGATTCACAAGGTCCCTCCTTGGCATCCTGTTAGCAGCAAAGTAATGAGCATTGGAGAGGAGACTGGTCCACTGAGCTGTCTGCAGGTCAAGCGGGAGCTTTAATCCCAGAGGGTTCGTGACTGGTCACCAGTCCTGGGGTGAGCCTTTCTGTGATGCAGCTGCCTTTGAGCCACCCATACTATGTGAGTAACCCCAATAAATTCATGTTCACTGACGAGGCCTGGGTGGAGTCTTTCCTTATGACTGCCAGCGTTGGCCTGCCTGGCATAAATAGATACCGGTTCACATCTTCCCAGGAAGTGAAAAATAATGAACAAGCTTGTTTGGAAAGCCCTGCTCCTCTCACAGATGCTAAGTGAACGGTAATGCATACTCACTGGGAACCTTTGGACCCTTTCTGAAGTCCCTTCATGGGCCTGGAGTGATAAGCCTTGACAAACACCAGGTGGGGCAGGTCCCAGACTTGGGAAGTTGCTGCTGGGCTGGGAGGTGCGAGAAGCCATCCAGACCAAAGGGAAAGGAAGAATGTCACTACTTGGTCACAGCAAGTCACTGCCTGAGTGACAGTAAGGGTGTCTGTGTGATCTCCTCGAAAGAGAAACCAAGAATTTGGAATGTTGATTTTATTTTATTTTTTAAAGGATTTATTTATTTTATGTATAAGAGTACACTATGGCTGTCTTCAGACATATGTATGGGTGTCAGATCCCATTACAGATGGTTGCGAGCCACAATGTGGTTGCTGGGAATTGAACTCAGGATCTTTGGAAGAGCAGTCAGTGCTCTTAACCACTGAGCCATCTCACTAGCACCCTGGAGTGCTGACTTTAAACATGGACACCTGACTTTAATTATGTGGATGCGGGTGTGGCTCAGTTGACAGAGCACTTGCCTACCATGCACAAAGCTCTGGGTTCGATCCTTAGCTCTACGCAAAATGACCATGGTGGTTCATGGCTGCACTTGTGGGACTCAGGAGGTGAAGGTAGAAGGATTAGGAGTTCAAGGGCATCCTTAGCTATGTAGTGAGAATGAGTCCAGGCCAGGCTTCATGAGATCCTGTCTTAACCAAACCAAACCAAACCAAACCAAACCAAACCAAACCAAACCAAACCACTGTCAATGAGAAATGGCTGCCTCATGTATTTTAATACCTGGTTTCCAGCTGATGGAACTGCTTGGGAAGGTTTAGGAGGTGTGGCCTTAGAGGAGTTGTGTCACTGGGATGATCTTTCAAGTTTCAAAAAACTAGTGCAATTTCCATTCATTTCCATTGTGTTCTCTCTCTCTCTCTCTCTCTCTCTCTCTCTCTCTCTCTCTCTCTCTCTCTTTCTCTCTCTCTCCTCCCTCTCTCCCTCTTTCTCTCCTTCCCTCCCCCCTCCCTCTCACCCTCTGCCCCCCCTCGTCTGACATCATGGGTTCTAATCCTCTAAAATCGTAAGGCAAATTAATACATTCTCTTTATAAGTTGCCTGGGTCGTGATATTTCGTTACAGCAATAGAAAAGTAAGACAACAGTAAGTACCCAGTACCAGGAAGTGGGCCATTTCCGTGATAGGCCTGACCGTCATTTTTGGAGGAATGTGGAAGACTCTGGTGTATCACTAGGGGTAAATTTTGAGGTGCGCTCTCTCAGCCAATCCTTTGCTCTACTGTCATGAATTCTGATGCACTGGGAGCTGTCCTCAGGTCCCCTTGGAGCTGTCCTCAGGTCCCCGTGAGAAGCAGCAGCTCAGGACTTAGACCTCACACGCCCCCTAGTGGTGGCTCGTTTTAGTATCCCAATTTATTCAAGTGTTAGAAAACTCCTTTAGGGAGCAAGACAACAAAAAATAGGTCTGTAAACATGGCGACTTCCTTCCCTCCCCATCCCTTCTTATGAGGGGCCTCCTGTGACAAGAGGCAGAGTTCTAGTTGGCGGTCCAGCGATGAGGCTGCATAGAGGCGGCCATGCGCCGTGGCTGAGCCCGGGGTAAGTCTTTCATTCCACCCCTGTGCAGGCGGCCCAGCAGAGTGGCCACTTTTGTCATGCCTGGGCCACAGAGTTCCATTTGCAAGTGGCTTCCTGGGAGTCTTTGGCAGTGGCGAGACCCCTGTGGGAGACAGGCCTCTGGGCAGCAGATACAGGCAGGCAGGGAAGCAGGTGCAGGCTCTCCAGAGCTCCGTATTGCTGGGGTGGCGTGAGCCGCAGCACGGGAACAGGGGCGACATGGCCAGGCAAGGGGTGGCAGGGTGCACAGCATCCATGCCAGTGGCCTCACAACTGCCCCTGTAAAAGTGAGGAGCAGGGACAAGACTATCTGCAGCATACCACTGGGGCAGCCTAGCTCTCCGTCAGTCCTTGAAGGGGTTGCAAGTTTCCTCTGTTTGCTCCTTCTCTGCAGCCAGCGCATCCCCGTTCACCTCCTGCAGTGGGTGGTACACATAGTCCCCGTCGAGGTGCCGGTTCCTCTCTGCCCTGGAGCCCAGGAGCAAGGACACGTTGACGGCCGTGCTGATCAGCAGCAGGAAAATTAGGATGAGGGTAAGTGCCAGCCACGTGGTCCTGGGACAGGAAAGAGAGACTTGAGGGGGGACAGCCAGAGCCCACACTGGGAATGCTGAGCCCTGTGGGCAGGGAGGGGGTTAGGTTTACAGAAGACACACGCAGGGAATACTAGAGACAGTCTCCGATGTTTTGAGGACGTTTAAACAGATTTTTAGGAGCTGGGGAAATAGCCCATGCTTGTCTTGTAAACATGAAGACCCAATTTAAGTCCAGAAGAGCTGGGTGCAGTGGCCCACACCTTTAATCCCAGCACTAGGGAGGCAGAGGCAGGTGGGTCTCTGTGAGTTTAAGGCCAGTCTGGTCTACAGAGTGAGTTCCAGCACAGCCAGGGCTACACAGAGAAACCAAAACAAAAGCCAGGCACGATGGTACCCAACTTGGAAGGTTGGAAGGTAGAGCTCACCGGTTAGCTAGTCTAACCTGACCTGTGAGTTTCAGGTCAATGAAAAACAAGGCAGGATGCTACTGAGAATGACAACCAAGGTCGTGGTCTGGCATGCACACACATGCGTGCACACAAACACCTAATGTGAATGTTACCGCTTTCAGATGTTCCTAATATATTCTTTGCAGTACTGGGAATTGAACCTGGGTCCTAGGCAATCGCTCTACCACTGAGCTACATACAGCCTGTGCCTCCCCACACCATCTATTTTTTATGTTGTAACTAAGTTGCCCAGGTTGGTCTTGAACTCAGTCTGTAGCTCAAGCTGGCCTTGGATTTGCTATCCTCATGCGTCAGCTTCCTTGAGTAGCTAGGATGACAGGCTTGTGCCAGGTCCAGCTCAGGAACCTGCTATCTGTCTGTCTGTCCATCTATCTATCACCTATCTATCTCTTGTCTTCTGTATCCCAGGTTGGCCTTAGACTCCCTGATATCCTTAAACTCCTGACCCTTCTGCTTCTACCTCCTAAGTGCTAGAATTATAGGCACATGCCACCATGCCCGGGTCATGAAATGCTGGGGGTTGAACCCAGGGCTTTCTGCATGCTAGGCAATCAATCTGCCAGTCGAGCCACATACCCCCTGCTTCACAATCCTTTCCTTGAGTTCTGTGGGGATGGAGCTGAAGCAAGAGCAACACAAAGCCTGAACACAGAGAAGAGTCCAGAGTGAGTCCTTCCTGTGTCTACAGCCCTGCTCCAGCATCTAAGTATAAAGTCTGCAGCCAGAGATATCAAGCCCACGGCCTGCAACCTTTGACTTCCTCTGGGCAGTGGCCTGGGGTCCTTCTCGCTCGCAATCCTGGATGCTAGTTTCACCCATGACCGACTCTGAGCTTACAAAGTAGAGGATCACCTGCAGCTTCCTGGCCTGGCTGGTGCCTGGACAGATGCCATGCCTCATGGATGGGACATAGGGGCTCAGCCTCTGCTGAAACACCTACCCGGTGAAAGAGGCCAGCCCTCCTGCCCTCGGTGTGGCCTCAGTTGGCTGGAGACACTGCTTCACTGCAAGACATCAGAAAGAAGGGCTTGGGAGAGTTCGCCTACTCCGGACCTGCCCAAGGGTCCCCAGTTCAAGAACCTTCAAGGCCCCATACCTTGGGAGATGCTGCAGTTGCCAGTCTGGGGGTCACAGGGACGCTGGTGCTCGCACTGGCAAGGCCTCTGGCAACCTGGCCCATACCAGCCCAGAGGACACTCTGTGGAAAGGAGATGGTGGCAGGTAGGTCTTACCTCGGGTGGCGTGGTCTCCTGTTATAGGACAAACTGGCTCCTGGATGTGTGCACGGCCACGCTGAAGGAGATGACCCCTGAATCCCTGGGGCCCAAGCCCCGCAAGCTGCAAATGGTCGTGGCTCAGTTTCTAGAGTGCTTGCCTGACCTACACGGGGCCCTGGGTTTGATTCCTAGCACCCTATAAGCTGGTGCTATGCATAGGATCCCAGCACTTGAGAGGAGGAAGCAGGAAGCAGGTGTTTGAGGCCATTCTTGGTTAGACAGACAATTAGGAAACAGCCTGGGCTGTACGAGACTTTGTCTCTAATAAAAACCAAGCACGCCGCCTAGATTTAAGGTGGGCTCTAGAACTTATGACCTTGAAAGAATGAAGAAACTGTGAATGGGAAGTCCACCAAGGCTGACGCTGGTGTGATCCTACCCACGCCTAGGATCACCAGGAGCTGCTTTCCAGGTGTTAAGGACTTAGATGGATCTTCCTCAGGGGCATGGCCTGGCCACACTTTATTTTTTGCTATTGGTCCTTAGGGTTGGCCTCTTACTTGGTGGGAATTTTTCATCAGGGAAGACAAAAGGTGGTTCACATGTGAAATGAGAAAAGGTGCTGAAGGCCACTTCCGTAGGAGGGGCGAAGGCGTCGTAACAGCTGTACGCAGCCAGGCCGCCCTCTCATGGAGCGTGTGCAGGCCACTGGCAGCTCTTACCTTCACTGCAGTTGGATCCCGTCCATCCAGCATCACACCGGCAGCCAGCTGCCAAAGCAAGACCGTGGAGGCCAGGTAAGGACAAAGGTGGACTCTGGCACGGGTCCCGCCAGAGCACCGCCCTCCCGTGGGCTCCCCACTCACTCTCTGTGCACAGCCCATGCTGGCTGCAGTTGGAGGGGCCGCAGGTCAGCTCACTGCAGGCTTCACCGTGCCAGAAGTGGCTGGTGCATTCACAACGGCCATCCACACAGGTCCCATGGCCGCTGCAGTTGGGTGGCTGGCAGCGGGGTTCATGCACACACACCACAGTGGAAACACGCCGGGGACAGCGCCACATGTTGTCCTGGCTGTGGGGGATCCGTCGTGAGGAGAGGCCTAGGCCTTGGCGCTGGTCCCTGCCGCAGCCTAAGAAGGCCATTCCAGTTTGCCTCCCTCTGCATTCTGACATTTGTGTGCATTCACGCGTTTGTGTGTGTGTGTGTGTGTGTGTGTGTGTGTGTGTGTGTGTGTGTGCACACGCACACATGCGTAGGCTAGGCTGGCTGGCCAGAGTGTCAGGATTCACCTGTCTCGTCCTCAGCAATGCTGGGGTTGCAAGCATGTGCCACTCACATCTGGCTTTTGATATGGGCTTTGGAGATTGATCTCAGGTCCTCTGCTTGCAAGGCAAGTACTTTTCCTACTGAGCTCTAGCCTCTCCCTGGGCCATTTATAGGATTTCCCCATCGCGTACAGTTTGCCTTCTGGTGAAGGCTCCAGGCCAGTCATTTCCTCAGCTCCTACTTCGCTGTCCTTAAGGAGGCCTTTTCTGACCTGCCCCAGGTTCCCAGTGCTGTGCAGCACCCTGAGGAAAGAGATCTTGGCTCTTCTGCTCGCTTTTGGATACCCAGGGCCTGGCACGCAGCAGGGTCTCAGTATTGACTGAGACGGTCGGAGGCAGGGCATGGCGTCACCTCTCACAAAGGTGGTTAGGGTGCTCTTACCAGTGATCTGAGGGGTAACTGGCCAGGGTCCCATTGAGCACAAAGGTGGCAGAACCGCCTCCATCCAGGTTGATGGCATTGACCACGTCTTGTTTCAGCAGGAACTCTGCCATTTCCCACAGGTTGAGGCTGTCCAGAGGGGGTGTGTATCTGAGTGCCCGTGGGCTCTGGCTTGACGGCCTTCCTTCATTAGTAGGTAGATACCCCCACTGAGGTCGACGGATCTTCCAAAATGGCCCGAAAGCTGTCTCGTCCCGCCCACATCCCAGAACTACTGGAAGGCAGGGGAACTGAGTGCAAACATCCCTGAGGATCCCTGGGACTCACCCACGCTGCTCCGTCTGTCCGTCCGCGTGGAAGAGTATAAGCTGCCCCTTACGGTCATGACCCACGGCTGTCCTGGCTGACATCACGTTCACAAATTTGCTGAAAGAACCTGAAGGAGAAGGGCCCTGGGTAGTTACCCAGCTCTCCAGCGGACCCTTTAGGCTCCCTGCTTTCTCTCTTTTGTTGGTACCGGGCTCCTTCCCTCATGCGTGTGAGGCAAGAACTGGCTTGCTGAGCCACATCCCAGCCCCACCTCCAGTGAGCCTCCATGCTACAGCCGGAAAACACTTCATGTGATCTCAGTCTCCAGAGACCTCGATGTTGGTAGAACAAACTCCACAGGCCTTGCCTGAGGTCCCAGGCCCCCCTTCTGTTGTTCCCGTTCACCCAGCAGCTACTCTCCACCTTAGGGCTTTGCAGTCCACACTCTGCCTGGGAACCACATGCCTTTGCACGGCGTTCTTCTGATAGCTTGTTCTTTGATCCAAAGACAGCCTCTTTAGTCTTCCTCTCCCCCTACGCTATACCCTGAAGTAGCCAGACTCTCGGGACCAAAGCATCCTTTCCCACCCCAGTACTTTCCACTGTGGAGGTACACATGCGTGTAACATGCCTGGGGAGGTCAGAGGATAACCTTGGGTGTTGTCCTCGGGTGCCGTCCACTTTCTGTTTGAAACAGGGTTTCTTGTTAGCTCGGACTATCACCATGTGGCCATGGATCCACTATCCCTTCTCCCATCTCGCCACCCCTGAGACTGCAAGTGAGCACCGCAGAATTTGGCTTTTTATGGCTTGTGTTTGTTTGTTTGTTTGTTTGTCTGGGGCTCGAGATCAGGTCCTCACACTTTCAAGGAAAATTCTTTACTGACCAAGCCAACTCTCCAGCCCATCGCCAAGTGGCCCTTAACCTTCAGCGCCCGTCAGAGTCACCGAGGGAGTGCCTGCACGCCCAAGTGGTTAGGATTTAACCAGTGGTTTCTGGATGGGAGGTGTAGGGAGGGTGGACCCGTGGTTCTGCATTTATGACAAACTCCTAGGCCATGCAGAGACCACTGTGCTACAAGTCTGTATCACTTTGTTCATACCTGTGCTTCTGGTCCCCACCGGTCCCCTTTCTCCTACACAAGACTGAACCCCCATGACTCCACCATAGTGTCAAGCACTAAACAGCTGCTCAGTAAACGTTTGGGAGCTAAAGAACAGCCCACTCACACTGTTCCTGGCTCTGAAGAAAGCTGGGTCAGGAAGGTGGCTCGGTGGATAAAGTGCCCCCCATGACACTTGACAGTCTGAGTTCAATACTCAGGACTCACATGGCGAGAGGAGAAAAAGGCGCTGCCCTCCCACCTTCTCCCCCACCCCCCCACCCTGGCCTGTGTGCCCCCCCCCTGCACACACAGAGTAAACAAATCAAAATATAATATAAATAAAAGAGAACGTTCCAGACGCCTCTGCCTGCTGACCTGTCTCCTGCGTCTCATCGCACTCGGTGACTTGGCTCTCGTTGATGTAGATGCTTCCATTACGGATGAGCCACACCACTCCGCTCAGTAGCTGCACGAATGGGTTCACCGTGTCCAGAACGTCCTCCTCAGACAGGTACCTGGAAGCAGGGAGGCAGGGGGTTCACTCACTGGCAAGAACAGCTTCGGGTGCTGACTGTGCAGTTAGCATCTGTTAGACTCTACTGCCCTGGCTGCTTAAGCAAACATCAGACAGCCAACCAGACAAGGCGTCTGTCAGCACCAGCCGTCTGGAGCTCCACAGACTGCATCCGATCCCTCACGCTCCTGAAGGCATAGTCTCAGCCAGACTGTTTGAAATGGTTTGTGCCAGATGACTCTGCAACTGTTCCTACCTAGGCCAGAAGGAGAGCAGATCCTCTGAGAGACTAGGAGGACTTTGCTGTGGTGCATTCTAAAGAGGCAGGGCAGTGACTGGTGCACACACCCCTTCTCTGGATATATAAGCAGGTGTTCAGTTCAGTTGGGGAGTTAGCTGGAAGATGCTCTCCTGTGTGCTTGCAGTAGCCTAGTGCTGGGGTGGGTGGACAGGGGGCAAGCAGGAGGATCCCTGGGGTTTGCTGGCCAGACAGTTTAACTGAACCAGTGAGCTCTAGATTCAGACTTTGTGTCAGAAAATAAGATGGAGGGAAATAGAAGAACAGAAGACACTTGAAATCATACTCTGGCCTCCACACAGGTGCACACAGATGCACACAGATGCACACACAGAGAAAAGAAAGTAGGAGGTGAGCAGGCCATGGGACCGTGTAGAAAGAGCAACAGGGGTACTGAGATGGTGGCCATGGCAACAAGTCCAGAAGGGGAGCCCAAGAGAGGAACCAGGAGACAGCTGGAATGTAGGGAGGTTGAAGGACAGAGCCAGGGGAGAGAAACTGCAGGCGCTGGTCACTGTCAGAATTTTTAGTGTCTGTGACAACCTAAGATCAACAGTGGTCACACTGGCTGCTGTTGAAGGATGAAGAACCAGATACATGGGCAGACCTAGAAATTGCAACCAAGGGCTGCTAAGAGCTGGAGAAAGCCCACTTCCCAGCCTTGGCAAAAAAACGGAACCTTGGAAGAGAGCTGGAACACTAGATGGCGCTACCTCCTACTCCTGCCTGCCTGCGGTCAACTCAGGCTGCTGTCAAATTTCAAGAGATACAACAGAAAATGCCAAAGGCAGCTCTTAACAAGCTCCTTGCCTACCCTGGATTTCTATCCAAGACAGCAAAAGGCCCCCATCTAGTTGTCTTGGACTTCTCCATATCTCTACACTATTTCCAACTGATTCCATGGCTTTGCTGAACACGAAATGTTTGCTTTCTCTAATATTAGGCAAAGTTTACTATGGCACAAACTGTTCAGGCTCATGGTCGCCTCCCCAAGGCCCCATACACGGCCTGATCACAGAACGAGCGATCCGTGACACATGAGTAAACTTAAAGGAAGGAAGGTGTCAGCGTCACTACTCTGAAGATGAATGACAGGAAGCTTGGTTAGGTGACCTGGGCTCGGGGGCCTGGCTCTAAAAGAACATCAGAGACCCTCTGCCCTCGACAGCCCCGGGGTTCCCAGCCTCCTCACCCGGTGACTAAGGTCCCGTCGCGTCGGATACCGAACTGAGCGTTCTGCAGTCCCCCAGAGCTGCTCACCAGCCGCCCGTCGCTCACCACATTCCCCAAGCACTCGCCAGTGCCCATGCGGAAGAAGCCACCGTTCTGAGCGACGCGGCAACCGGCCGGGACGGCTGTGTCCTCCACAGTAGCGCGACGCCTCTGCGCGCAGCCTCCGGGTCCTCCCGGCTCCAGCACCGAGAAAGTGCGTAGGGGGTCAGCCACCCGCGTCAGGTGGCCGGCCACCGCGCGTCCCTCGAAGTGCGACACAAAGGTGCGCACGGCCGCGCGGTGGCTGGCGCCGGGGTTCGTGGGTGGCGGAGGCCAGCTCTCCTGTTCTGGGCTGCCTGCGTGCACCCGGGCGCAGTCCCGCGAGGGACGTCTGCGCGCGAGTGGGTAAGGCAGCAGCAGGTCATCGTCTCGGGAAACCCTGCGGGGACGGGACGATCGTGAGGTCTGAGGGCTGTGCCTGAGAGCACTCAGGAGAGGGGCACCCCAGCCAGGCTGGTCCTGGCGGCTGCACTCACCCGAAGCCTAAGCTGCACCATGCCACCCCAAGCAAACCGAGCAGCGCGGGTTTGAAGAACAGCCCCGGCCCCCTGGGCGCCGCCATATTGGCTTGGTGCTCCGGTCACGTGGGCTCGCCCCACGTGATTC
This sequence comes from Rattus rattus, assembly GCF_011064425.1. Lineage (NCBI taxonomy): Eukaryota > Metazoa > Chordata > Mammalia > Rodentia > Muridae > Rattus > Rattus rattus. The sequence goes on along the minus strand of NC_046162.1, from coordinate 16,707,685 downwards.
CAGGCCAGGCTGTTGGGTGCTTTCAGGTACCAAGGACCTGAATACCTTTCTGTGTTTGAGATTATGCATTCGAAGTCCATCAGGGAGGGTAAGGCTGGAAGGGAGATAGATAGCTTTTTATTTTTATATTATGTCAAACTTACAGAAAATTGCAAGAACAGATGCTGGCGAGGTGTAAGTCGGTACAGGACTTGCTTAGAATGCTTGAAGCCCTAGTTTCCTTCTGTGCTGACAAACCAGAAGTGGTGGCCCACGCCACAATTCCAGCATTCAGGAGAGGCAGAGAACCAGAAGTTAAAGGTCATCCTTGGCTACGTAGTTAGTTTGAGATCAATCTGGACTACTTGAGACTTTGTCTCAAAGACAAGAAGAGGAGGAAGAGTAGGCTGGGGTTGGAGGAGAGGGAAGGGGAGGAGGAGGAAAGGAGAAGGAGGAGGAGGAAAGGAGGAGGAGGAGCAACTTGTAAGAAGCTTGCAGCCTATGGGTGGTGGTGCACACCGTTAATCCTAGCATTTGGAGGCAGAGGCAGGTGAATCTCTGTGAGTTCAAGGCTAGCCTGTTCTACAGAGCGAGTTCCAGGACAGCCAGGTTTGTTGGATTTCTTAGGCAGTGTAAAGAGACTAAGAGCAGAAAAAGAGACTAGAGCCTGATCTTTATAGATGGATCGTTTATTCCAAATAGCAACAGAGACTCCTGCTGGAAACGGGGTGCCGGTGTGGGAAAAAGCCACAAGTGATTCTTTATAGGGATGGGTGGAGAGTTTTGTTTGCATCGTAAGGAACTAGCGAGGCTCTCTTTCCCTGAGTTTAGGTTTAGGGAGCAGGGCTATTCTGGTACTTAGTAACTAGGTAATTGTCTTTTCTGGAGCCACGGGTGCCAAGGCAGCCCCACATTCTTTCTTTGCTCTCTGTGATGACAGACCGACTGAGCAAGGTCATCTGTAGGAACCCTGTCTTGTGACCAAAGGCATTCTATCAAAGACACTGATGAGTTCCAGTATCCAAACCATAACCGGCTGCAGGTTTTGTCCATTACACCTGTCAGGACCTTTATCATTCCCCCTCCCCCAACCCCACTCCCATCCCCGACCACGATACAATCCAAGATCCAACTTAATTGTTTTCTTTGGTCGCCTTTCGGGTACATCTCAGCCTTTATCTTTCCTGACTTTGATGATTTTGAAGTCAGGCATACTTTGTATAGCCTGGTGGGGGCCAAAGTCAAAATTTGGGAACCCTTGCTAAGGTGAACAGATAAGCAAAACAATCCAAACTGGCACCATCTAAAATGGGCTCCCCTCCCCTCCCCTCCCTTCCCCTCTCCTCTCCTCTCTTCTCTTCTCTCCCCTTTTTTCTTGTTTTGGTTTTATTTTTTGAATGTATTTTTGTTTTGTTTTGTTTTGTTTCTGCATAACTTTGGCTGTCCTAGAACTAGCTCTGTAGATCAGGCTAGCCTCAAAATTAGAGAACCACCTGCCTCTGCCTCCTGAATGCTGGGATCAAAGGCATGAGTCGCTGGCCACCTGGGAGGTTCTTTTCCTTTACCAGTTAAAGAATTAAAAGACAAGAACCATTTGAAAGTCAAGCAAAGCCAAATTTTATCCAAAGAGGACAATTTTATTAGAGTTTAGGGAAAAAAACCCTAGGCAGGTGAGGTGCACATCTCAGCAGCTGTCCAGAGGAAGAGAAAGAAGGAAAAAAATGCCATGTAGCTTGAGTTAGGTCAGCACGGGGGTCAGCTTCATGGCAGGATGCCTTAGGAGGAGGGTTTGAGAGAACGTAAGGAAGCCCAAAGTACCAGAGAAAGCACACTTAGGTTCTGGCCAGTGTCTGAAAGGAAGGCAGGGCACCTGAGAGGGAAAACACACACACACACACACACACACACACACACACACACACACCACACCACACACACACACACACCACACACACACACACACACACACACACACACACACACACACACACACACACACACACCACACACACACACACACACACACACACACACACACACACACACACACACACACACCACACACACACACACACACACACACCAAACTTTTAAAATAAAAAACACCACACACCCAAACCCCAAACTTTTATTTTTAAAAAAAAGGCATTTTTAAAAAGGTACATTAGCTTATCAAAGAGGACAGCATTCTGTCTCCTTAGTGTGTCTTCTGGTGTACAGGCATTCCCAAGGGTTGTCCCGTGGTCCTGAGGGGGAGTTCCTTTGCCAGATGTGTCCATGTCTGAATGGATTAACTCTTGTGTTTTGCATAGCTTGTTTTTTTTTTTTTTTTTTTAGTTTTGTTTTTGAAGCAGGATTTCTGATTTATAGCCAGCTCAGACTGGCTTGAAATTCGATGTGCCGACTCTTGCTTCTGCCTAATTCCCCAAGTGATGGGATTAAAGGCTCAGGTCCTGAACCTGGCCCTGTTGGGGGTATCTTAGAACGATACTCACTCTTTTTTCCTCTTGACCAGAAGAAACTAGTTTTCCTTTAGGATATAGGGACGGCTGGCGAGATGGCTCAGCACATAAATGAACTCGCTGTGAGACCCTGAGACCATGGAAAGGAGGAAGAAAAGAATTGGCTGCAGAAAGTCTGCGTGCACCATGGCGTACAGGGCCACCTGTATCATACACAGATCCCAACAACCAACTCAGGTGACAAGTGTCCTGTGTTACAGTGAATCCCGAGCCTGGGACCCTCCTGGACAGTGTCACCTTGTCCTGCAGTGATGCCAGTCAGAGGCTGTTGTTCTTGAGACTTCCCCTGGGGCAGCGCCCAAGGCAAGGTCCAGCGTCTGACTTCCTCAGGGAATTGCCAATCTAGTAGGTGCCACAGGAAATTAAGTAGGTTTAGCCCCTTTCTGTCTACAGTGAGCAGTGCGTGTGCTTGAATCCAGAGCCAGGCTTCTTGGGGCCTGTGTGTGGTCAGTCTTGGCCACCTGTACTGGGCCACGTCCTTCCCAAAATTCATGTTCCTTGCAAGACCTCAGAATGGGTTTCTTTTTATGTCTGGGTTTCTTAGACACAATTAGTTTAGATGAGGACATCTTAGAGCTGAGGAGGTTGCAAACCTAGTCTGACTGCTGTACACACAGATACACACAGGGGAAGCAAGGCCACATGGAGATATTGCAGCCACTGGAGAGGGGCAGCCACAAGGCAAGAGATGTCTAAGATGCCCGACAGCCACAGCCACTCAGAGCAGGCAGCAGGCTGTGTGCTGAGACTGAGCCCAGACTCTTCTGAGCTCTCCGAGAGAGCCTGCAAGGCTGGTGTGCTAGTTCTTAGAAGCTAATATAGTCAAAGCCAGCAAATGGCCCTTCATAAATGACGCGGAGGCCTGAAGTAACCATAGCTCACTCCTGTGAATGCTGTTCAGAGAGGCTGTCCTTCTGGGGGTGAAGGATGTTAAATGATACAGTTTGACACCACTACGTTGATGTGGCGGGACCATGTCTCTGTTCTTTTGCTAAAGGCAGACAGCCAGCAAGCCAGGCCTGCCAGCATCGTCTCTGACTCCAAAAGTCCTTTCTTCTCTGGCTGCCAGGAGCAGGCCGCTGAGAAGGCAAGTTCTGACTCCATTCTTACCTGTTTTAAGGTCTGATTCTCCCCCAAAGATGCTAATCTGTCCAAGCTGGGCAGACAACTGAGCTGGGGCACTGGCAAAACGGTTTTGAACACTGTGTAAAGTTTACCCCTGTATTATTTCAAATGCTGATTTCTCCACCCCACTATCTGGCCTCAATCCTTACAGGCTTTGTTATATTCGCTCTTAGAGGGTGCTGCCTCAAGTTTGTGTAAACACTGCTCCTCATTCGTTCTCTGCCTTGCCAATAAAAGCCAATGGGCCAATATGGAGCTTTAGAGAGAGTAGGTGGGACTTCTGATTCTAGGATGGGTGGAGAAAGAGACTGGAAGGAAGGAGGAGAGGCTGAGAGAATCTGAAGAGAGTTGGAACAAGAGAGGAGAGATGCAAGTAATGTGGGGAAATGTGCGGAGGAAGCCTGACCAGCTGGGAGGTTTAGAATGGAGTAATGGCTGCACAGCATTTGACTCAAGACAATTTTAATAAATCTTAGTCTCTCCGCGTGGTTACTGGGGACTAGCAAAGGAAAAGAAATACAGCTGCCAGATTAATTTACTATTTACTCTTATAATAAAAATGATTCATTTTACATAATAATTCACGTCGGTCTGTCTGTCTGTCCGGGCCTGAGGTTCATATCAGGAATTATAGTGATCATTCTTCTACCTCCTTCATTGAGGAGAAGCCTTTCCATCAAGCCACAGTGATTAATCTCACCAGCTAGTTTGCTCTGGGGATCCCGTATCTGCCTTCAGAAGCTAGAATTGCAGGACTGCTGTGCCCGTCTTGCAGTTATGTGGCTTCTCTAGGTCTGAACTCTCCTCCGTACCCTTGTGCATCAAGAACGTTAACCATTGAGCTGTCTTCCCAGCCCCCAAGTCCAGGATTTTGAGGGAGACAGACGTAAGGCCAGCACATGAAGAGCCCAGAGAGCCTGATGTTGCTGGTGCACGGTTAGAAGGCTCCTTCAGCCCATTTAGGCTGAGTCGTAGGAAAACAGAGCCTCCTGGTGCCAGCATCTGGATCTGTTGCTGTGGAAACGGGAAAAGCACACAAACAACAATGATGACAATGACAACAAACCAAGACCAAGTCGGACAGTGCTGCCACACGCCTTTAACCCCAGCGCTCAGGAGGCAGAGGCAGGCGGATCTCTTTGAGTTCAAGGCCAGCAAGTTCCAGGATGTCCAGGGTTACATGTAGAAACCCTGTCTTGAAAAACAAATACAGAACCATAACAAGAAAACAAGACCAAGTGACTTATTAGCAACAGCCCCCGTCGCATCCTTTGTCAGAGGTCTCCCTGTGTCCCTGGGGCACACGGGCCACGTTAGAGGCCAGATGAGACTGACACTACATAAAGGAAAGAATCAGGTTTTTTTTTTGTTGTTGTTTTTTTGTTTTTTGTTTTTTTTGTCATTTTATTTTGTTTTGTTGTTGTTTTCTGGGGATTGAGTAAAGTCTGGCGCCTGCCTGTTACCATCAGGAATAGTTTCCCACGTGTGCACACATTTCTGCCTTTTGGCTTTGTGGGCCAGTGGGCCAGTGGGCCATGGGCGAGCCCAGGAACTGCAGAGCTCCTCCTGCTGCAGCCTTCATCCTCTCGTATCGAATCCTGGCCTTGGGGTTTGGTCTGGGCCTGCTGGGGGACGATGGTTGACGTGTGAGCTGGGGAGAAATCACAGGAAGGGGTGGAAGTGGCACCAGTGGCAGTGGGCAGGCCCACCTGTGTCACAGCTTTGGACAAAATGCTTCTGGGATGATCAGCATGTACAGTCCCAGTCAAAGGCAAGACAGTGAAGGGGACGTAGGGATCTGAAGGCAGAGATCCCGGGACACTTATCTCATGTTAGCCCTCCCTCTTATCTGTGGGCTCCAGGCGAGTTAGTGTTACTAGCAAAGGCAACCTCAAGCTTCCGCAGTTACCTAGCCACCACAGCCATCACTGAGGCAGACAGAACAGCCCATCATGTATGGCTGAGTTGAGTGAACTCCAGAATTAACCTTTTAGGTTTCATGTAGCCCAGCCTGGTCTTGAACCTTGATCCTCCCACCTCCACTTTACAGGGGCAGGGATTGAAGGCTTGTACCACCATGCCTGTTTCTTTGTGGTACAGGAAGCTAGAACTCAGGGCCTCAGGGCCTCAAGCTTGCCCTTCCTCTGACAGACTGTTCTACTTTTATGGTGTGTGTGTGTGTGTGTGTGTGTGTGTGTGTGTGTGTGTGTGTGCGCGAGTGCGCACACACATGCTCACACTGAGCTACACCCCCAGTCCCCAGTGTGGTTCCGGCATTCCCTGAGAGGATAGTCTTATCTTAAAGTTGACCTGCCAGCAAGGCTCGCCTCCCTTCTTCCAGCCCTGGTTAGTAACTTAAGCCTTGGGACCACATCATTGTTCAGCTCAGATTCAGGAAGGATGGGGTGGGCATAATTTCTTCTGTAATCCGTTTATGTGGAGCCCTGACAGCCTGTCCTGGTAACTTTGTGTTGATGAAGTGATGCTAAGGAAATCCTGAAAGGCCAATAGGTGTTAGGTTCTAGTTCCTGGTTCTCTAAGAAGACAGCAGCCTCAGAAGCAGGTCCGATTCACCACTGGATGCCAGGCACAGCTCCTGGGCCTGACTACTTAAGAGGGGTTGTGGTAGGGCCTCCTGGGCACAGAAGGGGAAGATTAGACGAAAGGAGAGATTTAAAAGCTCGGTTCCACACCTCCACCACTGGTTTTCAGCAGGGCACAAGAACAAGGGGTTGGTTACTTATTAAAAACCTTAGTGACATATCTCTTCTTTAAACTTATCTAGCTTGTGTGTGGGTGTGTGCACACGCACGCACCTGCTCACACTCCTGGACGTGCAGAGGTCAAAGGCCGGCCTTCAGGAGTCGGGTCTAGCTCTCCTCGTTTCTGCTGCCGTGCTGTCCAGTCGAGTTGGCTGTTGGGCTTTTAGAGTCTCCCGTCTCTGCCTCCCATCTCCACGTATGAAGACTGGAACTATAGCTGTGCACCACCACATCCAGCTTTTAAAAATAATTTATGTGTGCACAGGGGCATGGCATGTGGGTTCTGTGCATGGCAAGACACAGAAGGGGGTCAGAAGACAGTGTGTGGGGAGTGGTTCTGTCCGTCGAAGGTTCTGGGGTCAGGTACAGATCATTAGGCAAATGTCTTTACCCACAAGTCATCTGGTCAGATCCCACATCTCTTTGTGTTTGAGACAAGGTCTAGCTAATAGGAACTCACAGAGATCAGCCTGCCCCCACCTCCCAAGTGCTGGGACTACAGGGGTGAGCTCATCTGGCTTGTATTGAAGGGTTGAAATTGGGTTGTCAGGTTTGAATGGATAGTTCTTTTCTGGCCATGATCTCATGAGACAGTGTCTCATTTATGCAGTATAGACTACTCTCAGACAGTATGTAGCCAAGGATGACCTAAGACACCTGATCCTCCTGCCTCTACCTCCCAAGTGCTGGGATTTCAGGTGTGTGTCATCGTGCCAGATGACTCCACAATGGGCATGTTAATCCCCAGGCTGTGGTGTGGCTTGACTCTCACATAAGGGGACCAGCAGCCTTTCCACTTATGGCAAAGCATCTTCTGGATTTGGATTGAATTGGAAGCTTGTTTTCTACTCTAAAGCCTGGTACTAGCAGTGCTCGCAGTGTGCCATCGTCCCTACGGATGGTACCGAACCCCTAAGAGTGTTCTAGAAGATTTTTTTTCTAAAATGCTAAAGCATTTAGATAATGTCCTGAGTCAGTGGAGAGGAGGAAGTGGGAGGGGGAAGACACTGCAGGGAGGGCCAGCTATGCCTTCCGATGCTCTGGGACACTTCCTTTGTTCTGTGACAATCTAACCTCGTAACTCCAGGTGACGCTTGCTTGGTGTGGCAGGCACAGCATTTGGCACTCTAAGAACATCATCTTCACGCTGTGATTGTCACACCGAGGTAGGTACTTTTCAGACTTTGTCCAGTGACACAGAACAATGGAGCCTATGGTCAAAGCCACAGTGCTGACCCCTGGGCAGTCTGCATACACAATGCCCTTAAGACCTTCAGGGTTCTGTGCACAGGATGTGGGAATCAACATGTGTCACCTCTCATGGCCACAGGGTGTTCCCAGACTCACTTCCTCCTCCAGCCATCACACTGTCATTTAACTGCCACTCTAGCACTATTAAGAAGTGGGACCTCAGGTCAGGCACACACCTGTAATCCCCGGTACTAAGTCCCCGGTATTTGGGAGACTGAGGTGGAAGGGGTGTGCTGTGAGTTTGAGGCTAACATGGGACACAGTGCCAGACATTGTCTTAGGAAAAACAAACAAACCAAAACCCAACCCAAACCCAAACCAAAAAAACTAAACAACAACTACAAAACCCAAAGCAAATTGACAAATGGTGAGGTGAGTGTAATTGGAGAAGACCTGGTTGTGGGGCCTCCTGGGAGTCATGCTACTCTGTCAGGAGTGCATTTGGCATCATGGTGTGCATCTGTCTTACTCCAGCCTCTCTCCCCATCTGTGCCTCACACATCTTTGCCCTTCTGCCATGTTGTGAAGCAGTGTACAGGACCTCACTTGATGTCAGTGCCATGGCCCTGCACTTTGCAGACTCCAGAATTGTAGGCCAAGCAAACCTCTGTGGTGGTTTGAGTAGTTATTGCCCTTATAGACTTGTGTGTTTATTTAAATGCTTGTCCCATAGGGAGTGGCACTATTACAAGGTGTGGCCTTGTTGGAAGAAGTGTGGGTGGGGGCAAGCATCGAAGACTCCTATGTTCAAGCTCAGCGTGGTACACAGTCTCCTGCTGCCTCTTTCGGATCAAGATCAAGATAGAGAGCTCTCAGCTCCTTACCCAGCACCAGGTCTGCCTGCAGGCTGCCATGCTTCCTGCCATGATGATACCGGGCTGAACCTCAGAAACTGTAAGCCAACCCCAATTAAATGCAGTCCTTTATAAGAGTTGCTTTGGACATGGTGTCTCTTCACAACAACGGAACCTTAACCGAAACAACTTTCCCTTACTTATGATCACCTAGACTCTGTTGTTTTGTGATAGTTGCAGAGAACAGAGTAGGACACCGGTCCATTCAGGGTTTGTGTTAACTGAGATGGGGGACTTGAAACAGAGATCCTGAAGTCATCCAAGATTGTCCTTATGCCTGAGAAAACAAGACTCAACTCCCAACAGGGCATGGTCGCACACATTTGTGATTTTAGCACTTAGGAGTGGGGGCTGGAGGATCTTGAACCCAGTCTAGACTACACATCAAGATCTGACACACAGCTGGTCATGCACTTGTAATCCCAGCAGTTGGAGGCAGAAGCAGGCAGGGTCTGTGAGTTCCAGTCCGGCCAGGGATACACAGTGAGACCCTGTCTCAACTAATGATCTGATACATATGCACAAAAGACAGAAGGCTCAGCTCCAATTGACTGTGCTTTATGTATTCTGCTGACATCTGGACCACCCCACCCTCTAACCCTGCTTCTCCTGGCCCTGCTCTCTCAAGACTTTTAAACACCCAGAAGTGGTGATGGGTTATACATGGTCACTTTCCTCAAATACCCCCTCGGCATGTGACCCCTGACTCCAGCATTTAAGAAGAGACGCCAAGGGGCCTGCCAACCCTCTGGGCATCAGGGCTGGCAGCACCATCTTGATAGTTGCTTGCTGGTGACCGTGTGGGTGGAGTTGGCTCTCCATTGTCCGGGTGGTATTCTGCCAGGATGTAGAGAAAGCCACCCAGGGCTGCGACTGCGGTGGCTGTGTTGTGGCAAGAACAACCATCTGTTGGGGTGAGAGTGGGGAGAGGTCCGGAGAGCAAACTTGGCCCTTTGTCCAACCAGCCCATCATAAATGCTATGAGAGCGCCCCGCCCCCCAGCCAATCTTCCAGGTACTGCGTAGGCATATTGGGGTTACTAAGAAGCCCGTCATAGATGCTGACTTTTGCTCTTGCCCCTATAAGTAAGAGGACACAGCAGTGACTCAGGCTTCTCTCCACCGAGAGCAAACAGGTAGGAATAGTTCAGTAGTAGAGCCCTCAGCGAGGAGGCCCAAGGTCTTATCTCCTGGTACTGGGGGTGGGGCGGGGACAACCACCACCAAGCAGGTGATGTTTGAGTGATGGGTCAGTGAGCCCCTGGGTGTTAGTTACCTGCGAACAGTTTTTCCCGCCTTCGCACTCTTCTCAGAACGCCCTGCTGATGCGGAACTTCAGGGGGTTCACCCTTTGTGTCTGGAGAGGAGCCAAAGGTGAAGTAAACGTTAACACTCACTCCATAAGCCTCTTCCCTCTGGCCCCTCAAGGGACTTGGATACGCGAGGTTTCTTCTGTGCCTATCTGCAGATCCTACCTCAGGGTCACGTTTGCCCTCTATCAAGTTACCCCTGCCTGATCGCTCTTTAAGTGTTGGGCCTAGAGCTCTGCGTTCTGTAAACCACTGTAATGTTTTTGTTTTATTGAGATGTGGGTGTGTATAGCCCCGGCTGCCCTGGATTTCATTCTGTAGACCAGTCTGGTCTTGAGCTCACAGACATCATCCACCTTCCTCAGCCTCCCAAGTGCAGGGATTAAAGGTGTGCAGCACCAGGCGGAGCTGCTGTTTTGAGGTAGGGTCTCAGCTTCAGCCTCCCAAGCACCGGTGTTAAAATAGATATTATAATCAATGTGAGTCTCTCTTTTGAAACTTCTTTCACCAGTTTTATTTATGTCTGTGGTACTTGGGATCGAATCTGGGGTCTTACGCACGTGGGCCTTCACTCTGCATTCCGCCCTTTTAAAAATTATTGTTAGAGCTGGAGAGATGGCTCAGCGGTCAAGAGCGCTGGCTGCTCTCCCAGAGGATCCAGGTTTGACTCCCAGTACCAATGTGGCAACTCACAACTGTGAGTGAGTGTAACTGCAGTCCTAAGGACACTGAGTCTTCTTCCGGCCTCTGTGGGCACTGCATACACATGGTGCACAGACATAATATAGGCAGGGAAGAGACACGTACATAAAAAATAAATTAAAAATAAAATCACTATTACATTTTAACTCTGTGTGTGTGTGTGTGTGTGTGTGTGTGTGTGTGTGTGTGTGTGTGTGTAGGTCAGAAGACAACTTGTGGGTGTCAGTTCTCTTTTACCACGTGAGTCCAGGTCATCAGATTTGGTGGCGAGGGCCGTTATACCCTAAGCCTTCTTGAAGCCTCCCTAACCCCTTTAAAAAGTGATATTTGGAGGCCCAGGCCAGTCTGACACGCACTCTAAGGCGATTCGGGCCTTGGACTTCTGACCCTCTGGCCTCAGTCTCTTCAGGGCTAGGATGACAGGGCTGGATCACCAAGCCTTAGGGCGCCGCCAGCCTTAGGGTGTCACCAAGCTTTAGGGCATCACCATGTCTTTTTGTATTATCAAGCCGTAGCACATTTCTCCTCATCTCAAAGGCAGTTGCTGCTTTAAGGACCCCAAGCTCCGTGATAGAAATTATGGCATTTCCTAGTTACCTGTACTGTGGCAGGCACGAGCTAGGAGTTCATGGAAGGAAGGTTCTAAGAAAGTAAATAAATGACTTATGGTCATTATTAGCCCAAGGACAGCCTGAGGTCACATGTCACAAGGTTGGAAAGACTCATCCTGGGCTTCTTAACTGTATTACCCCTCCTGGTGGTCCTCCCTGATAGCTTCTGTCTAAGGAGCCTTCCCCACTGTTCTGTGCTCTCTCAGCTGCTCCTGGCAAAAGTTGGCATGACCACATCTATTGGTGTGTGGAGGGAGTTTCTACCCATTTCCCACAGCTCTGACTTTCTCTGCACCAGGTAACGTTTGTCTGGTACATTCACAGATGCTCAGGGAATGCTGGAGGAATTAATTTGTTAGCGCACGTCCAGCAAGTCTCCCCACAGACGGCTTCCCACTGGCTGAATTGGGCTCTCAGAATGCCAGTCCCTTCTACATCCGCGTGCGCGCGCGCGCGCGCGCGCGCGTGTGTGTGTGTGTGTGTGTGTGTGTGTGTGTGTGTGTGTGTGTGTGTGAGCACCAAACAATGCTCCCAGCCGGGGCAGTCGGGCAACTCACCAGGCTTCCCGAAGCATCCCACCCGAGGGTTCTGCCAGCTGAGAATGGCCTCCAGCCAGTGCAGCTTGTAGAAGTCAGAGAAGCCAGCCATACCACAGAACATAACTGCAAACACACCAGGGCAACTCTGTCAGCCAGTTTCCACCTCTTCCTGTGTCCCTGCGTCACCACACAAGGGGATGGAGGGGGTGGCGCTTAAAGGACTTGTCTGTCTCTGCCTCCTCTACTTTAGGATTACAGGGCCTGGGTTCTCTTGGCCACCAGAGGCTGTCAGGCCCTGGACCTGCCTCTGCTGTGCTATCAGAGTTGCAGGAGTCGGGCTTGATGGGGGTGTTTGGATGTCCCAGCAAAGCAGTAGCCACCCAGGGGCTCCCTTTCTATTTTATTTCCAGGATCTTGGTGGTGGTGATGATGGTGGTGGTGATGGTGGTGGTGGGTCTCTGTGCTAGCTGATCAGTCTGTCCAGAACTCCCCCTGTAGAGCAGACTTGGTGGACACAGAACAGTCACCAGGACAAGTGGACACACAATGGTCAGCTGCATTTAAGCTCCTTATAAGCAATGCATGCAAGTCTATAAGGAGGTCAGAGGTTAACTACCGCGTCAGTCCTAAAGAGCTGCCCACCTTATTTTTTATTGCATCATTTATTTGTGTGTGTGCCATGGTACGTGTGTAGAGGTCAGAGGACAACTTGTGGAGGTTGCTTCTCTCCTCCCTCTATGTGGATTTCAGGGACTGAATTCATGTGCACAGGTTTAAAGGTGAGCATGTTGGTTTTTTTTTTTTTTTTTTTGGTTCTTTTTTTTTGAGCTGGGGACCTAACCCAGGGCCTTGCGCCTTCCCTAGGCAAAGCGCTCACCACTGAGCTAAATCCCCAACCCCACATGTTTTTTTTAGTACCTGAACTATCTATAGCCAGCTCTACCCCATCTTTCAAGACAGGATCTCTTGGAGGGACCTTGGACTTACCCGTTCACTTAGGCTGGCAAGTCCAGGAGATCCACCTGTCTCTGTCTCCTCAGTACCCCCAGGATCCCCCTGTCTGCCTCCACAGGGACCCCAGGATCCACCTGCCTCTGTCTCTTCTGCTCTAGGATTACAAAGTGTCATGTGTCACCATACCTGGCCTTTTCACAGGAGTGCTGGGGACCAAACTCACGTCCCATGCTTGTGAAGCAAGCCCTTTACTAAGCTATTCCCTGGCCCTGTACCCTCTGCATTTCCTTGCTTCATTTAGCAATCCCAGGAGTGAGCATGAAACGCCTTTGTCAAAACCTCTCTACTCTACCCTGAGGGCAGAAGGGCAGGCTCACTGTTTTCCATGAAGAGGTCTTGGGTGGGGTAGGCGTATCCCATGGCCTCAGCTCTCCGGTTCAGGTCCATCATATTCGCACAGAAGATGTCCATGTAGTGCTGACTCTGGAGGAACAGTCCCTCCGTGCACCCTCGCTGGGGGATAGACAACAGGAGACGTGTAGGTGTGTGGGAGACACAGGCTCTGTCGGGAAGGCCTGCAGCTCTGAGCTGGTCTTGTCAGGGCTGTGTTGGAAGGAAGGTCTCTCCTCCTTACCCAGCCACTTTGCAGGTCACGGGTGACCTTACATTTAGGCTTACATTTAGGCTTGCTTGGCTAAGAGCCGAGTGACGAGTGACCGTGGCTCACTCATTAGCCTTTCTGAGCTTCAAAGTCTTTCTCCAGAAAGAGAAGGCCATGCAACCTTTTGACATTCTGAGTTGCTGTCGTTTTCACAGGAGAGTCTCAGAAAGCTTTATAATGTTTTAAGTAGGATTACAGTTTCGTGCTATGCTGCATTCACAGGCTGGACACTAGCGGGAGAGCTTAGACTAGAGGGCATTTTGTTGGGCAGGCAATGTGGCTAGGCAATGCCTGGCATGAGAGCAAACACTGTGCGGAGCTCTGCGAATCTTAACCTCTTCCCTGAGAACTCGGAAGGCAGCTCCAAGTGCTGCCAGGAAGTGTGGCTGTGCAGGGTCACCACACTGCTGTGGGGAGGGGGAAAGGGAGCCAGGGAGGCACACAGGGTCACCACGCCATGCAGTGGGAGAAGTGGAGTTGAGAATCAGCCTCCTTTCTCGGCACAACACTTACCATTCTGGCCCAGAGGAAGAAGAGCAGCTGATGGGAGAGGCTGTAGCCTGAGCAGCCGGCCTTGGTCATAAGGGTTCTGCAGAAGTCGGAGAGCCTGCAAGGCTGTCTGCTGTCCGTCCTGGGAGGAGACATCCCAGGCCGATGAGGACCATGCTCCTTGTTCATCCCACTCTGGCTTTGACCACCCTGTGTTTCCCTCAGTGACTGTTAGGGTGAGGGTTCTGGGCTGAGTGTAAGGGTTGCCAAATAAAATATAGATGTTGTGGGTCTTACGTCGTCTTGAGACAAGGTCTCATTCTGTAGCCTGGCTCTCCTGCCTCAGCCTCCTTGAGTGCTGGGACTACAGGTATATGACATCATATGACACTATGACTGGCTGTGTCTTGATCTAACTCAGAGGAGACAATGCTGAACTGTCCTGGATTTGGACAGGCACTGGTGTCTGACTTCCTCTTGCTCCACGGAGTCTCCAAATACCTTTCCTATCAGTCTCCTAAATAAAGGACCATTCAAACCCAGCAACGCAGAGAGTGCGGTCCGGACTCAATACACTTGCTCATACCCTATATGACAGTATAGGTTACCATCTAGAGTGCAAGCCCCTCTGTGGGTCACCTGTGGCATGGCACCTTCTCTGAAGGAGGTTGAGAAGATAGCGCCCCCCCTTCCTGCGCTGACCCCTGCACTAAAGTACCCTCGCTCTTCTCACAAGCCCATCAGCTGCAGAAGGAACTCGGGAGTAAGAATATGTTCAATATTGTCTTCCTGGATCCATGGAGTTTGGAAAGGAGCCCCCAGAGGCTGGGTGGGAGGTGCATGGGGCCCCGAAAGAACTGGTAGGGATTGAGGTTTTTGTCCTGTGTGCAGAGGGGCTCAGATAAAGCCACTTTGGGGAGGAGCTTAAACGTTATGGTCCAGGGAAAGTGAGACCTGGATTCTGTGGCGCAGGGAGGAGAGGGCTGCTGAGTGTCTGTGCACACTCACCATGTTTGCTAAGGCTCTGGCTGTGGCCAAGGGGACACTAAGGGGTTTGCAGGTACTGGGGAGGTGGGGAACCCACCCGGTTCCTAGCAGTTGTACCAGGCATGCATCGCTGCTTTCCTCCGAGAAAGAGTCCAGGGGCTCCAGCCAGGGGTAGACCAGGGAGGCATTGGTGCGTGTCCAGGCATGGGGCAACTTCCAAAAGCCAGGCTGAAGGCTTGGCTGGAACTCTGAAGAGAAGGAGAGGTAGCCAGTATACTGAGGGCTCAGGGACCAAGAGCTACAACACTGCTGACTCTACCCACCCCACAAAGGGTGTGCTCCTCTGTCTTAGTTGGAGTTTCTACTGCTGTGAGAAAACACCATGGCCCAAAGCAACTTGGGGGACGAAAGGGTTTATGTCATCTCAGGTCACACTCCATCACCGAGGGAAGACAGGACAGAACAGGAACTCAAATAGGGCAGGAAACTGGAGGCAGGAGTGGACACAGAGGCTGTGGAGGAGTGCTTGCTCAGCCTGCTTTCATTTTTTAAAGATTTATTCATTTATTATACATAAATACACTGTCGCTGTCTTCAGATACACCAGAAGAGGGCATCAGATCCCATCACAGATGGTTGTGAGCCACCATGTGGTTGCTGGGAATTGAACTCAGGACCTCTGGAAGAGCAGTCAGTGCTCTTAACCGCTGAGCCAGCTCTCCAGCCCTCAGCCTGCTTTCTTAGAGGACCCAGGACCACTTCCCCAGGAGTGAGAGAGGCCCTCCCACACCAATCAAGAGAAACCACTACACACTCTCCTACAGGCAAATCTCACTGAGGCATTTCTCAGTGTTGAATCCCTCCCCCCAAATGACTGTAGCTTTTGTTAAACTGAAATAAAACTATCAGGACAGCCTCCCTGAGACCTAAGCCCTCAACAGGTGGCAGCTCTGCCTGAGCTGGATTGAGTACAAAGTTTGAATTGCACCAGTTCCCTTTTCCTATCAGGTCTCATGTAGCCCAGGCTAGCCCCAAACTCACCTTATAGGATAATCTTTTTTTTTTTTTTTTTTTTGGAGCTGGGGACTGAACCCAGGGCCTTGCGCTTGCTAGGCAAGCGCTCTACCGCTGAGCTAAATCCCTAACCCATAGGATAATCTTGAACTCCTGATCTTCTTGCCTCCATCCCAGCAAGTGTTGGGATTATGGGCATAGACCAACAAAGCTGATGCCTTCATTGCTGTGGGAACTCAGGACTTTGTACGTGTTAGGCAAGCACTCTACAACTAGGCCACATCTCTAGTCCTTGATGCTCTTTACTAAAGCAACATTTCCCCTGATCGACAGGGTGTAGGATTTGCCTAAATACACAGTCCCCAGACACTAGACATGCATGTGGTAGCATGTGGTTCTATATCTGTCTGTCTGCCTGTCTATCTATCTATCTATCTATCTATCTATCTATCTATCTATCTATCTATCAGGTAAAACACCCATACACATAATTTTTAAAAATATTTAAAGGGAGGCCGTTATGACCCTGAAATGCACAAAGTCTCTCACTTTCCAGGGAAGGGACATTTCCCTCATCCATAGCAAGGATTTATGACAGGCTTTGCCTTGATCCACAGCATCCCCTGAAAGTGTGAGGCATTGATAAAAGGCCCCAGACTTCCTGGGTGGGAGGTGTATGGTGGACTTCTTACGATGCCCAGTCAGGGGCTTCTGGGGAGGCTGGTGCAGTGGTAAGGGTTGGGTCTCACCCCACACAGCTCCTTCTGTGCAGGGAGTCTGTGGAGGAGGCTGAAGCTATCCGAGCTGCCTGGAAGAGAACGTGGCCTGTCCAGCCGACTACAGGTCACACAGCGAGCTTGTTGGTTCCAAAGGGCCGGGAATAAGACAGCTCTGTCACATAAACAGGGAAAGGGACCAAGATGGATGTTCAAGGTGCCAGACTTCCAGCTTCTGCCTCACCTTCCTGACCCGACACCAAGGCCTGGTGGCTTTTTCTCCTGCCTGTGAGGCTGCCCTCCTGGCTGGCTGGCCCAGGCTGCTCAGATATGCTCAAGACTGGACTGGGATATGTTTATCAAGTGGAAATTTTTGCTTCTTTGCTCTGTTGTGTCATCTGATGTTTTTCTGGAAACTGTTTTTATGAGAGGATGTTTTTTCTGAAGCAGACACATGGGAGGGTGTTTTGCTAAGAATAGACATGTGGGGTTTTTTCTGGAGGCAGCCTGGAAAAGAGGTGTGTGATGCTTTGCTAGAGCAGATGATTAAGAGAACATGTGATGTTTGGAAAGGATATAATTATAGCCCAACAGTGGATGACACTGGATATTAGTCCACTTTGCCATTTTTTTTTTACTGGTCATCGTTGGGCTTTGCTGATGCTGGTCTTCGCTGATGATGTTGGGTGGTATCGGTTCGCCTTACCATTCTCTGTTGGTCATTGTTTGTTGTGACTTCATAGAAACACAACCAAAAACTTCTGGTGGTTTGCGGCTGCCTCAGACTCAGGCCGATTGGCAGAGCCTTGTGGTTTCTTCTGGATTGACCTGCCTGCCACTGCTGATTCATGAGTGGTGTTTGCAAGTGGATCGTGCTGCTGCTGCTGATTCCTGTGAATTGATCTGCTGGTTTCCTGACAACCCACATTGATTTGCTCTAAACAGGTCCACATCCTCCTTCGCCCTGTTAACCTTTCCTTTCCACTACCTCTGGTGGGTGGTGGGCTAGAAGGGAGGTTAAAGCATTTAAGAACCCTTATTAAAAGCAGGTTTTGAAAAATCTAAGCCTACACAAAACTATGGGCCTCTCTCGGCTTCCCTTTTTTTCATCTAAATTGACCAATTCTAAATTAAAGGAAAGACTCATTTCAACTCACCAAGGACCCTTAAAACCCCCAGCCCTCCAAAAGAGACCCCCTGCCTTGCAAGGAGGCTATGCCTCTGTGTACCTTGCTGTGTGCACACCCATTCATGCTTCGCTTGTTGATTCTGCTGTCTGAGGTTTTCTCTGCTGCTACCTGTTGTGCTTCAGAGCTCCCCTGCCTTTTAATTCATTTATCAGTGGAGACAATGAATGTGATCTAGATCTCTCTATGGTAACAGTTCCAGCTTGTGAAAGTCGTCATCCATACGGTGCTGGTTTTCAATGACATAGCTGTCTTTGAATCCTCTATACTCCATAACCCCTTATCCACATTGATTTGAGTAACCCTGATAAACTCACTGGTTCTTTATCACTATTTTGGCCTGTCATCATTCCCCTATCTGGGGTAGATAGACATTCATGTCTCCCTAGGAAAGTATCACACAATAGGCACTGGACTTACACATGTACCCATCCCCATTAGGAACAGGGCTTATAGGTTGGAAGTGTCTGTGGGATCCTTAAAGGGGGCAAGGTGATGGACCTTGTTTTTGATACAAGATACAGAGTGGTAGGCATAAGGTTCTCTGTGCAAAGTGATGAAGACCTTTTCAATACCCCAACCAT